>NC_067140.1:82310908-82420908 GCF_903995435.1 Acomys russatus
GTGTGTGTGTGTGTGTGTGTGTGTGCGCGCGCGCACGCCATTACCACAGTATCGTTTGCTACTGTGGCTCTCTAGTATACCTTGAAATTAGGTATGATGTTACCTCCAGCTTTCCACCATCCCCTCAGGATTACTTTGTCTACCGAGGTATATTATGGTTCCAGGTAACTTTTAAAGTTATTTTGGAGCTGAGAAGATGACTCAGAGGGGAAGAACATGTACTACTGCTCTTGTAGGGACCCAAGTTCAGGACCCAGTATCCACAGCGCACAACTGTCTGCCAGTGTCCACAGCGCACAACTGTCTGTACCTACAGTACCAGGAGGTCTGACAACCTCTTCTGGACTCCAAAGGTGCACGTGCACAGGACTCCCTGACCCCAAATACACGTGATTAAAAAGAAATCTTTAAAATGATTTTTGTCTGTTTCTGTGAGGGATGGCATTAGAGTCTTGAGGTGGATTGCTCTCAGTTGTATTGAACATGTTTTCTATGCTTTTGGTATGGAAGTCTTGTCCTTCTTCCGTGGGCATAATTACAGATTTGGTGTTTTCATGCTATCACAAAGATCCCATATGTTCCGTTCGTGTATTTGAGCATTCGGCTCTTCTGCTTTGTCTTCAACCTCGTACGCATGTTCTTCCCTCTCCTCAGTGCTTTCTGTCAGTGAGGCTTTCTGATGTGCTTTTTTATTTAACTTATCACATTGTTCGTTTCTAGCATTTTCAGATTAATTTTTCTTCGATAGTTCTTTTTTTCCCTCCTCTTTCTTCGCATGTGCATGTCTGTGTGGCACGCGCGTTTCCACGTGTGTAGGTGTGTGTGTGTGTGCACTACTGGAGGCTAGAGGTTGACTTTAGGTGCCTATTTTCACACTCAGCAGTCACGTCCTATCTGGAGCCTCCTCTGCTCCATCTCATGGATCTTTGGATTTTATCTCATGACACTTTTGCATGGACCAATCGCCTTCATGTTCTTTGAAGCTATCTAATACAATATATTTTGTTCAAAGCATCTCTCTTCTCTGAACTCATCAAAATTAAACTGTGCTATCAATTCCCAGCACCCACATGGTGGCTCACAACCATCTATAATGAGATCTGGTGCCCTCTGCTGGCCTGCTGCAGGCACACATAAGGGAAGCATACTGTATAAATGATAAATACATAAATCTTTTTTTAAAAAATTAAACTGTGCTAGTAGAAGAAAAAGAAGAGCCGGTAGGGGAGCTGACTGGAAGGGGGCCCCGAAGAACTTTGTAGAATGCTGAAAATGTTCTGTGCTTCTAATAACAATTACATAACTACGTTTCTGTTGTCTATTTTTGAAAAATAAACTGCCCTCAAACGTATTTATCCAAGACAACTATATACTTCAGGAGTCTTGTAGACGAGGAGCTCAGACAGGTAACAGCAGAAACTGAAGTCTGTGATGCCTGGAGGCCCAGATGAAAATCTTAAAAGGCCTGGGGCTGAAATTTTCTCATTACTTACTCACTCACAACTTGCTATGGGATGCAGCCTCGTCTGCCTTTGTGCATTAATCTGTTTCCTAAAATAATCAGCTTACAAAGTAGATATTTTGCTGGGTATGGTGGTGTGTGCCTTTAATCCCAGCACTTGGGAGGCAGAGGCAGACGGATCTCTGTGAGTTCTAGGCCAACCTGGTCTACAAAGCAAGTCCAGGACAGGCAAGGCTACACAGAGAAGCCCTGTCTCAAAAAACAAAAACAACAAAAAACAAAAACAAAGTAGAGGGTTTTATTTTGGCTCATGGTTTCAAAGTTTCCCAACGTGGTGCTTGGTCCTGTTGCTTTGGCTCTATGGCTGTACAGTACATCATAGTAGGAACACACAGTGGACGGGCTGTTCACCGTATGGTGTTCAGGAAGCAGCAAGGAGGGAGAAGTGCGAATGGGCCAGCATTCCTACATCCTCCTCAGAGGCACGCTCTCCAGAGCCCTAATCTCTTTTTTTGTTTGTTTTTGTTTTTCAAGACAGGATTTCTCTGTGTAGCCTTGGCTGTCCTGGACTCACTTTGTAGATCAGGCTGCCCTCGAACTCACAGAGATCCACCTGGCTCTGTCTTCCGAGTGCTGGGATTAAAGGAGTGCACCACCATGGCCAGCTCAGAGTCCTAATTTCTTACGTCTAGGCCTCACCTTGTAAGAATTACATCACCTTCCAACAGTGCTACGGACTGGGTGCTAGACAGTTAACACACGAAACTTTCGGTGCATTTCAAAAGCAAAGTATAGCAAGGTGTCAGCAGGAGCAGCTACATACGGTTTCTCCTTGTGGCTTCCTAACTTCCTTCACAGCACAGTGGATGGATTTTGAAGAACAAAAGGGAGGGATGGAAAGAGGGAAGGAGAGATGCAAAGGAGAGAATAAGGGAGAGGGAAGGAAGGAGAAGGGAGGACGGGGGGGGGGGCAGAGGGGGTGGCAGAGAGAGAGAAAGGGAGGGAGGGAGAAAGAGAGAAGGGGTGGAGAGGGGGAGGAGAGAGAGGGGAAGAGAGAGGGGGGTAGGAGGGAGAAGGAGAGAGGAAGAGAGAGCGTGCATGAATGAGAAACACTTTGAGGTAGAGTCAGTGTTGAGTTGTTGAACTTAGTTGTAGAAATGAGATCACACAGCTGGCACTCACTAATGCCAGCTCAAATGGGAGAGAATGGAATGATGATGCATAGAGTGGCACATGATTTATTTATTTATTTTTATTAATTTTTGGTTTTTGAGACAAGGCCTCTCTGTATTAGCCTTGGCTGTCCTGGACTCGCTTTGTAGACCAGGCTGGTCTTTAACTCACAGCAATCCACCTGTCTCCCACCAAGCGCTGAGATTGAAGGCGTGCACCACTGTGCCCAGCCCGAGTGGCTCATAATTTGAAGACTTATTTTAATTTTTTATTTATATTTTTAGGCTTATTTTTATTTCATGTGTACACACTTGGCTGTCCTGGACTCGCTTTGTAGACCAGGCTGGCCTCGAAATCACTGGCCTCTCCAGTGCTGGGATTAAAGGCATGTGCCACCATGCCCCATCAGATCCTCTTTTTAAAAAAAAATGACAGCCACCAATTGCCATTAGCTCTTCAGCTAGGGACAGGGCACAGGAAGCCTTCCCCACAAAGAACAGACTCTTCAGAAAAGGAGTGGGCTGGGCGGAGTGTCATCTGCTGGATCCTGGCAGTCTGTGGGCTAACACTTTTCCTTGTTGTTGCCCCTGTCTCCCTCAGGGTCAATGCTGTCGGGGAAAGGACATGCTTTCCCAAGAAGCCCACTTTTCCCAGCATTCAGTCTGTTATAAATACAAATATAAGAAGCAACAATATGTGTGGGGGTTTAAGTATCCTTACAGTTGAAATCTAGGGCTGCACCACATTGCCACATTTCCCTGTAGACTTTGTCTACATAGACTTCTGTCTTGCAGTTGCCTTAAGCTGACCAAGCTAGCATGGGCCACTCTCACCCGCTGTCCCTTATAGCTTGTTTTTGAGGCTAATAGCTGGCCCAGCTGGAGTTGACCACCACCATCAGTTTTACATCTCGTTTCAGGCCATTGAGCTGGTCCACCCACCAGTGGGGATGGGGGAGGAGGGGGGAGCCTGCTCTTCTGTACTTCCTGGAACTGACCTCCTTCCTAACAATATTAAATGCAGCAGGTGCATCCTAGTGTGGCCCTGCTGCTGGAGAGGAGGTCAGTGAGCCGGAGTTGCACCATCAACGCAAAGTTCGCACTTTATATAGTTGTTGTTGTTGTTGTTGTTGTTATTATTATTATTATTATTATTATTATTATTATTATTACTACTACTACTATTATTTTTTAGCTTTGGGTGATTTGATTTGCCTTTGGTGTTGGGACCAGCTATGAAAACAGAATTCTTGGTCATGTGGTGTCATCACATTCCACCCTCCCTCACCCCCCCACCCCCTACCCCCCATCCCCCTACCCCCACCCCCACCAATGTAAAGATTTCTCAGCCAGCTCACACTGAACAACTGATCCCACGATAGGAAGATCGGAACATGTTCCTGCAAGAAAAGCTTCTGGATCCTTATCTTTGTTGCACGCTGAGAACACTAATTAATTTCAGGCATTCTCCATTGTGCTCCTGTAAACTCTGGAGTGGGGGAGAGCCCCTGCATTGTGTGGCACAAGCCAGATAATGACTAGCTTTTGCATAACACAAGCGCTCGATCCGTGTTTCAGTTCTTATTTGAGTTTCTTGAATGACTCTATTTAAGAGACCCACATTGGGACAAAGAGGCACACTAGCTCCTGTGGAAGATTCATTTCAGAAAAATATAGATTTGTAGGATGGTGTTGTCAGTCTTGAGAAACAGCAAAACGTGACAAATGGCATTAAAATATTAGTGAGGTTTAGCCTTCAAGTTGATATCATCATACTGCTAAGCAAAATTGGCTACCGGTGATTTTTTAAATATAAATGTTTTTTTCTCTGCCAGGAGTGGTGGTGCATGCCTTTAATCCCAGCACTTGGGAGACAGAGGCAGGTGGATCGCTGTGAGTTCGGGGCCAGCCTGGTCTATAAAGTGAGTCCAGGACAGTGAACTCTAGACAGAGAAACCCTGTCTCGAAAAACAGAACAAACAAGCAAAAAAACAACATTTTTTTTTTCTCACCCTATCCTTGTTTTCCACTTCTTGCTCAGAATTACCTTATAGCCATTGCAAACTGAGTTTATGAGTTCAAATCTCACCTATGATGACTTGGCAATAGGTTCAGACTTTATGCACACCCTGCATCAGCAAAAAGATATATACATATTCCTACCACACAACCATTAGTCCTAGCTGTTTGAGCCAAAGACATGGTAACACAGTTCACAACGACTCATACACTAAAATTCACAAGTGGCCAACAGCCGTTCTATTGCTTGGGAAAGCAGACTGGCTCTCAAGACACGGTGGCTTCAGAGTCTAACTTCTCCTTCATAGACAATCGTCTTTGTCTGTGGGTTCAACTTTTAGGCTCTGCTATTCTTGGAATCTGAAGATTAAAAGCAGCAGCAGCAGCAACGTAGGCCTGTGCTTTCAGCTTTCTTTAAATAACACTTTTTAAAGATTGTATGTTTTATCAACATAATTGCTTATAGTTTTTACCAGGTGTGTTGGGCTTCTTATTAAATTTTGAGTTCTAAATCAGGTTTACTTAACAATCTGTTTCCATAAAGCTTTATCTAAGCTTTATACAACAGATAATTTTTGTTTTGTTTTGTTTTGTTTTTTTGAGACAGGGTTTCTCTGTTATAGCCCCGGCTGTCCTGGGCTCACTCTGTAGAGCAAGCTGGCCACCAACTCACAGTTATCCTCCTGCCTCTGCCTCCCAAGTGCGGGGATCGAAGGCGTGTGCCACCACGCCTGGCTTACAATTTACAACAATTTTTAAGGCATGATTTGGCAACCCAGTGGTTCTCAACTTCTGGGTGGAGACCTTGGGGGTCACCTAAGACCATTGGAAAACACGGACATTTACATTATAATTCATAACAGTAGCAAAATTACAAAGTAGCAACAAAATAAATTATGGGCATGGGGGTCACCATAACATGGGAAACTGCATGAAGAGTTCTCGGCATTAGGAACTTTGGGAATCACTGTTGTAACAAGTGTACATTCTTCAAAGGAGAGAGACAGCTCAGAAAGGACTGTTCTCTACAAGAAGGTCCCGACTAAACTGGGCATGTGGTGCACACCTTTAATGCCGGGCACTCGGGAGGCAGAGGCAGGTGGATTGCTGTGAGTTCAAGGCCAGCCTGGTCTACAAAAGGGAGTTTAGAACAGCCAGGACTGTTACACAGAGAAACCCTGTAGTGCATGTAAACATGTTTTTGTTTTGATCCCAAGTGTGGGATGGGGAACGGACTTGTGAGAGAGCAGGTGTTGTTTGTCCACTTAAAGTGGAACCCCTTCGTGGGGGGCTCGGTTTTTGCCAGCTGAAACACATCCTAGCACAGACTGAGAGGAGACGGAACATATGAGCCCCAGACAGGAGCCGTATTGTTTGGCTGTTCATCGAGCCACTCGGGCTCCGGCTGCTGCTCCAGATTCCAGCAGCAACTTTGGTGGAATTGCTGGTCAGCTGAAATCCTGCCCACTACGCCAGGGGAATCGCTCCCAGGAACTGAATTCAACAAGGGCTACTTCTCCTCTTCCCCTAAATCTCCTTTCTCTCCTATCTAGGGTAGGTGGGTTGGAAGGGAGGTATAAACATTTAAAGAACGACAAATAAAGTAGGTTTGGAAAAGGTGAAGCCTACAAGACCTTGTTCTCGAAAAACTTAAACTTTAAAAAAAAAAAAAAAAAAAAAAAGTCCCAGGCCGGTGGAGAGATGGCTCAGTGGTGAAGAGCCCGGCCTGCTCTTCCAGAGGTCCTGAGTTCAACTCCCAGCAACCACATGGTGGCTCACAACCATCTGTAATGTGATATGGCGCCCTCTTCTGCAGAAAAAGCACTCATATACAATAAATAAATAAATCTTAAAAAAACAAAAACCACAACACCTGTCCCCACTTGAGAGGAAATCTTAAAGCCGGGCGGTGGTGGCACTCACCTTTAATCCCAGCACTCGGGAGGCAGAGGCAGGTGGATCGCTGTGTTCAAGGCCAGCCTGATCTACAAAGTGAGTCCAGGACAGCCAAGGCTACACAGAGAAACCCTGTCTTGAAAAACCAAAGAAGTCCCAGACTCATCCCAGGACACAACTAGCAAAAGAAAAATTTAAAGAAGCCAGACCCAAGTAAGGACGAGGCTCTAAATGCCTTTAACAAAATGAAGTGAGGTTAGTTTTGGCTAGCTACTTGGTTTTAAATACCCAAATAACCAAAGATTAAAAGTATTGGTAAAAATATAAAACAAACAAAATCTAAAGTAGGATTTAAATAAGCCTAGAGAAACCCTGTCTCAAAAAACCAATACCAACCCCGCCCCCACAAACAAAAAACAATCAATGATCTAGGGTCAAAGGCTTCCCCATTAAACCCGGGGCGTGAGCTGCTGGCTTGCCAGGTGGTTATCGGCCTCTCTGGACCTCAGCAGATTACTGACCTCTTTCCTTTCCTAACTGAAACCAAAATGATACTTGTAATGTTCTTGATAATTCTGCTAATATCTCCTTTGTTTTTCAAGATCTACAAAATCAGCCAGGAGCAGTGGTGGCGCACGCCTTTAGCCCCAGCACTGGGGAGGCAGAGGCGGGCAGATCTCTGGGAGTTCAAGGCCAGCCTGGTCTACAGAGCGAGTTCCAGGACAGCCAAGGCTACACAGAGAAGAAACCTGGTCTCGAAAAAAAACAAAACAAACAAAAAATTCAGGATCTACAAAATCAGGCCAAGTCCACACCAAACACTATGTACCATTCTGTCGGCAAACAGCTTTGGAAACAGATCTCTGGATTCTTATGTGGACACGAGTTATGTCTGTTATCATTTTTAATAGTCACTGTATTAATCTTTGGACAGTGCACACTTAACACTGTCTAACTTTATCTCCTCTTATTACGGTCAATCCCCCGTTCAGATGGTTCTGTAACAACCCAACTCTTAACTTATCTGGGTAGCCTTGATTTCCCTCCAGTGCTTGGAAGTCTTTAAGAATGGGGACCCTAAACCTTTCTGCATGTCAATTTACTCAATGCAAATTTAATCCTCACTGCTTTTCCTTTGACTCTTCATCCCTCGCATCTCTAAGGCCAGCCACGGACTTCCTTCCCTCACCTCACCTGTGTTTTATTCAACTAAAACCACCTGCGCACTTAGAAAGGCTCATGGGAGGGGCATTCCAGTCGACACACCCAGCAAGAAACCCGCCCTGCGCCCCCCCCCCCGCCCCACCCCTAACCCTCACGGCAATTAGCGTTACCTGTTCAGAGGGGGACATACAAATGAGGTAGGCAGTTTAGGGATAAGGGCTTTCATTCGTGTCTTTGCTCTGAAGCCGTAAATGTCCTCAGCCGTGCCCTGACTGGAGGCCACAAACGCCAGAAGTAGGTCGCGGGGTTGGGCCCCTGGTCTGGTCCCTACGTGATTACAGAGCTTCAACATCTGTTGACAGGAAATAGTTCAGGATGCGCCCCTCTCCCTCATCATCAGCCTGGGACTCGCTTCCCGTTTCCTCACCTCATTACTCCAGACAGGTAAATGCCAACTTTGCCCTTACTTAGAATTTAAATTACCGTTAAAGTATTGACCTGCCTGGGCTTTGTAGAGATTTCTTAAGGTAAAATTACTTCCTCCTGGTGAAAAGAATAAAATGTTAGTTCCACCTCTGGTCCTGGGTAGAGTCTTGACATTCTAAGACACTCAAACCTGGTACCCCATTGTCCCCTCCTTGTAGGCAGTTAACAGTGGTGACCCTGACGGATCACTTGACTTCTACCCTTCAGCACCTAAAAACAGGCTAAAGGAGGGAGGACTAATTATCCCTTTAGTGAAATGATGAGTTGGTCCTTTGCACACGTCTCTCCCTCAGGGCAGTGGCTGGCAGAGCTTCCTCAGTGTAGCCCAGCATGCTTTCTCAGGCACTCTGGTCTTTCTCACATCTTACCTGAAGCCCTTTCCCCTCCTCTTGTGCTATACGGTTGCTTGTCAGCCTCCTGTGGAAACGGCTTGGCTTTCTCATTTCTTTGGCTTTGTTTCCCTTCTCTAGACAGCTGCCAAGATTTACAGTGTGTGTAATCTATTGTTTTCTCTGGAAGGCTAATCAATTTGTCCCTGAGCTTCCTCCTCTTCCTCCTCCTTCTTTTTTCTTTCTTTCTTTCTTTTTTTTTTTTTTTTCTCTGTGTAGCCCTGACTGTCCTGGACTCACTTTTGTAGACCAGGCTGGCCTCGAACTCACAGAGATCCACCTGCCTCTGCCTCCTGAATTCTGGGATTAAAAGCATACGCCACCACGCCCCAGCTCCTAAGCTTCCTTCTGAGTTAGTTATAAACTTTGTTTGTTTGTTTATTTTGTTAAGATTTATTTATTTATTATGTATACAGTGCTTGTATGCCTGCAAGCAAGAAGAGGGCATTAGATCACATTATAGATGGTTGTGAGCCACCATGTGGTTGCTGGGACTTGAACTCAGGACCTCTGGAAGAGCAGCCAGTGCTCTTAACCTTTGAGCCGTCTCTCCAGTCCCAGCTTTATTTTTTATTAACAAGACTAAGAACCCCAAAGGAAACCTCAGTTTCCCCAGTAACAGTTTTAATCCATAAAACTAAAATATCTCAAGCCTCTGTGTTATCTTCAGTTTTGTCAACTTGATTCAACCTAAACTCTCCTGGGAAGAAAGCCCATTGAAGGACTGTCTATATTGCATTGGCCTTCAGATATGTCTCTAAGGGATTGTTTTAATCAGCTGTAGACCAGAGAAAACCAAGCCTGCTGTGGGCAGCACCATTCCTTAGACAGGGATTCAGGGATTCTTGAGCTGTGCCAGTGAAGAAATAAAACTGTGCACAATCAGGCAAATGAGCAAGTGTACACTTATTTCTCTTTGCTCTTGCCTATGGGTGTAAAGTGACTAGACTTTTGAAGTTACTGCCTTGAGTTATCTACAGTGAGGGACTGTAACCAGATGAAGTAAAGCCCTTTCTCTGCTAAGTTGATTTCTGTCACTTTTTCTTTTAAATCACAGAAATTAGAACCATATCAATAGGTAAATGTGAAAACAATTTCTGGTATGCTATACAACAATTAAAATACAAAACTGATTTAGAGAAATATAGATAGATTTCAAAAAAAATTACACAGTTACAATAATCTACACAGTTACAATAATCCACACAGAACATAAGTGGATGATTTTCTTTAGATTGAAATCTAGGGAGGGGAAAAGGCTGGGGTATGGTGGCGCACGCCTTTAATCCCAGCACTCAGGAGCCAGAGGCAGGTGGATCTCTGTGAGTTCAAGGCCAGCTTGGTCTACAAAGGGAGTCCAGGACAACCAGGGCTACACAGAGAAACCCTGTCTCAAATGCTCCCCCCCCCATAAAAATTCTAGGGGAATGAACCTGGTCCACATCAGAAAGCTCACATCAGTGATTGCTCCAGTTCTGGGCAGACAGTTCAAGGCACTTTTGTGGGGAGATGGGATTATTTAGGTCTTGATTAGTGATGGTTTCCAAGTATACACATGTCACACGTGTCAAGCTTACAAAGTTGAAACCTATTTTTTAAAAATAATTTATTTAATTTTATTTTATGTGCATTGGTATGGGGGCAAGGGTGTCAGATCCCTTGGAACTGGAATTACAAACAGTTATGAGCTGCCATGTGGGTTCTGGGAATTGAACCCAGGTCCTTTGGAAGAGCAGACAATGCTCTTAACCACTGAACTGTCTCTCCAGCCCCCAATTGAAACCTATTTTAATGTGTATAAATACACCTAAGTAATGAGTGTGCCGCGGTAAGTTGGCTTCTTTAAACAAAAAAAGATTTGTTTATTTTTAATTTGTGTATATAGGTGTTTTGCCTGCATATTTGTCTGCGCATTACATATATGTCATGCCCATCGAGGCCAAAAGACACTAGATTCCCTAAAGCTGAAGATACAGACAGCTGTTCCCCTCCTTGTGGGTGGTAGAAATCAAGCCCCAGGCCCTCTGGAAGAGCAACCAGTGCTCCTAACTGTTGAACCATCTCTCTAGCCCCTAAAATTGATTTAAGAGAAAAAAGAACTACAACTGGACACAAGGCAAAGAAGAAACAGGACTCAGGCATGGTGGCGCAGCACTCGTAAGGCAGAGGCTGGCAGAGCTCTGTGGATTGGAGGCCAGCCTGGTGTACACAGCAAGTTCCAGGCCAGATGGACACGCGTAGTGAGACTCAAAAGCAAGTCGGAGCTCAGAACTTAAGACGTGTGGGGATCTTCCAGAGGACCCAAGCTCAGTTCCCAGTACCCACATTAGGCAGTTGTGAATCCTGTTCCAGTAGGATCCAGTTCCTCTGGCCTTCTTGGGAACCAGCAGTTGTGTACATACCCGGTTCCCCCAACAGACACACACAATTAAAACAAAACATTTAAACAACAAAAGAGGCAATAGAGGAGATTTTTCCATCAAGACAGGACTGCTCATGTCGGTAATCTTAGCACTTTTAAGGCTGAGGTAGAAAGACGGCTGTGAGTTTAAAGCCAGCCTCGGGTACAGAGTGAGTCCCTCCATCAAAACAGAGCAAACAAAGGAGACCTTCGCTGAGGTGTTTATGACTTAGGAGGGGGCCAGACACACTCATGACCTGGGGTCCTATGCTGTAGGACACAATGAACTAAGTGACCAACAAAACTTACTGATGAGACGCAAAGGAGAGAAACAGAGCTGTAAATATTTACAAGCTGATCACAGTGCTTCGCGTTACTTAATTTTAAATGTGTTTATGCTAACTCACTCGGTAGAGCCGCTCCTGACGCTGACACTGGACCGTGGGTCCCTCGGAGATGCTTCGCGTAGAGCTAGGCGGGTCCAGACGTTCTTAGAGCATCTCGATGTCCAGTTTCCAGGGCTGGTCTGGGTAAGCAATTTGGAGGTAAGGAGAAGATATCTGCTTAGCGACCAGGGAGGGAGAAAACCCGTTTTGTAAACCTTTAGTAACTCATTCTGGCTAGGCATGGTAGTGATCGCCGTTAATCACAGCACTCAGGAGGCAGAGGCAGGCGGATCGCTGTGAGTTCGAGGCCAGCCTGGTCTACAAAGCGAGTCCAGGACAGCCGAGGCTACACAGAGAGACCCCGTCTCGAAAAACCAAAACCAAACAAACAAACAAAAAAAGTAACTCATTCTGTTTAACACCGAGAATCTCTTCAGGGAATGTCTTTTAGAGGCAAACTGGTGTCGGTGTCGTAAGCCACGTGAGGATTTCGTGTATCTCCGCGCTCTCTTCTTTCCCGTAAGGGATTTCAGCCAGGGCAGTCACATTTGTATTTGAAGCCTGCCAACTCTGACCAGAAATCAGGTCTCCATTTAAAGGCACACCTTGACAGGAGGATTAGGTGTTCTAGTGAAAGGCAGATAAATGTCACTCATGTCACTAAATAAAAGCCAGGGCTGGCTTATCAGCTTGTAGGGTTGAGGCCTTACCTCAGACATTTCTCCGAGAGCTGTACACTTGATTATCCTTCAGCCGAGGCCTTTGCTGTTGAGCCTCTTCCATTTGTACTGCTGAGAGAATTACAGCACTCACTCTCAGGAATGTGTGACTTCTGTCAACTTCCTGTCTTCCTTGAAGAGACGGTACAACCTGGGGCCTTAAATGGAAATCTGCCAGAATTTCCTCAGATGTCACATGACAGGAAGAAATGGAGTAAACTCCTCACTGTACTGGATCTAGGACGCCTTGTGCCTGCTTTGCGAGCGTATTGTGTCATAGCAGGCTCTGATTACTTGGGTTATATTTTAGACTCAAGCATAGGATTTGTCATCTAAATCTATGTAATACCAAGTACGGATTTAGGTTTCTGGGTTTTATCATATCTCTCTCCGTAAAATCTAGTACATGTAGCCAAACTTGCTAAATGTGTCAGTAGTAGCAGGTCCCTATTTCTAGATATAGTGTGCATCATTTCTCAAAGAGCTAAGGAATGCAAAAAGAGCAATCTCACTGTCAGAGAAATGTAGGGACCAGTTAGCAAGAAGGCTTTAAGGTCACCCCAGAAGTGCAGTCTGCCTGATTCCAAATGCCAGGCTACTTCACATAAAAAACAAAACAAAACAAAAAAACTCTTTTACAAACTTTAGACTATGTTACTCATTGTTATGTTCTTGTGGCGGAGGATGCTATATGATTTTAGTTGACTTAAGATGCGAACATAAGGGCTGGAGAGATGGCTCAGTGGTTAAGAGCACTGCCTGCTCTTCCGAAGGACCCGGGTTCAATTCCCAGCACCCACATGGCAGCTCACAACTGTCTGTAACTCCAAGATCTGACACCCTTACACCAACACACATAAATTAAAATTAAATACATAAAAAAATATTTTTAAAAAGATGTGAACATAAACAGTAGGACCTTAGGATTAAACCATCTTTCTGACTGTACATATCAATGTTTATTTACTGGAACCTTAAAATGCATCTTCCTATTATGTACCTGTCTGCATTACACGTCTGTCCTTGGGTTTCTGAGCAAGGGAGTTGTATGAACAAGCAGGTTCTGAATACTTGCTCCCAGGTTCCTTTTCTCATTCCTGAGTACACAAGAGAATTTCTTTGGGCTGGGCCCAAGTGGATGTAAATGTAAATACTATAATCTACCATTAGCCCTGGCCCGTACAAACATCCAGCTCAGCCCTTCTTCCCCAATTTTGCCTTTGCAGAATTGTCTTCGTTACTTTTCTATTGCTGCAATAAAACACCACGAGCAAGGTAAGGTGTAAAAGTGTTCCATTGGGCTTACAGTGTCACATGACTGGAGTCCGTTATGATAGAATAGAAGTGTGACGTTAGGAGGGCCGGGCATGGTGGCGCACGCCTTTAATCCCAGCACTCAGGAGGCAGAGGCAGGCGGATCGCTGTGAGTTTGAGGCCAGCCTGGTCTACAAAGTGCATCCAGGACAGCCAAGGCTAACACAGAGAGACTCTGTCTCGGGGTTGGGGGAGGGGCAACAGTTGGGAGTTCATCTTGATGCACAGGCAGAAGGCAGAGATCACACTGGGAATTACAAAAGTCTTTTGAAACCTCAAACTTGCTCCCAGGGACACACCTCATCCAGTACGGCCACACCTCCTAATCCTTCCCAAACAGTCTCACCAAGGGACCCAAGTATTCAAACATATGGACCTACAGGGGCCATTCTCACTCGACCCACCACAAGAATCAACAATGAAAACAACAAGATCCTCAGGTCACTATGAGGACACACGTTAGGTTTCAAGTTTAAATTACTGTGCTAAAGATGAAACAAAAATGCTTCTAACCTGTAAGTCCCACTTGGCCAAGGGCAGATAACTTTCTGGAATGCTAGGGGCTACTGTTTATGTACGGTAACAAGCCACTTTTCACTTTTGTAAACAAGGTTGGTTGACCCAACTGCACAGGATGTGTTTGATCTCAGGTAGGCGGGAGGTACGTTGAGATGTATGCTTGCCCCTGATTGGATGAAGATGGGAAATATGTAGCCTTGTGCATTTTGCCTTTACAAACCTCTGACTAATGTAATTTGGTGTCGTACTCTGGGACTCCTGGCCAGGATTTAATAAAGCTTGCTTCAAATTTGGCTCAAAAATTGTGGCAGTGGTCTTAGTATTTCCTGGTTGAGACCTGGAGTCTGACCTCCCATATGGAAAATGCAAATTTCAGAATTATTTGTCCTTGCAACAAATCTTAGCTTTATCCTCATGCATTAGAGGAAAAAGAATAGTCACAAATGAAATGGGAAGTAACTTAAGGCGTGGTGCCGCAGGCTGAGGAGCTGAATTCATGTGGAAGGCAGGACGTGTGGAAGCCATGCTGGGAGAAAGGGACAACAAGTAATGTGGGAAAAGTGATGAGGACACTAGTGCTTTATACCCAACAATGTGGACGTGGGAAAGAAATGCAAGCAAAGGGAAAGATGTGGTAGTGGGAAGAGATTAGCTAAAAGACGCTGGATTGTAAACTAGGTGTGGTGGCTCTCGCCTTTAATCCCAGCACTCCAGGAGGCAGGGGCAAGTGGATCTCCATGAGTTCAAGGCCAGCCTGGTCTATAAAGTGAGTCCAGGACAGCCAAGGCTACACAGAGAAACCCTGTCTCGAAAAACAAAACAAAAAACAAACCAAAAATTCAACAGTCTAGAAACCAATAATAGTCAAAAACAAATAAAATATTCCCTATAATAATGTTAATGGGAATGGGAGCTAAAATGAAGTTTTAAATGTCCATGAGCCATTAGGGGAATCTATTTCCCACCCAGTCTCTCCAACCCTATCTCCAGAAAGCTCATTGGTCTATCCTTCCTGATTTGCCTTTGCCTCAGCTTTGCTGACAAAATCCCCCCAAAGCAGGAGTGGTCATGTTCTGACATGTAATGTGGAAGCTTTTCATCTTTAGTATAACTTTTTTTTTCTTAAAGATTTATTATTTATACAGTATTCTTTCCGCATGTACACCTGCCCACCACAAGAGGGCACCAGATCTCATCATAGATGGTTGTGAGCCACCTTGTGGCTGCTGGGAATTGAACTCCTGACCTTTGTTGGAAGGGCAGATGGTGTTCTCAACCTCTTAGCCATCTCTCCAGCCCCCTAGTATAACATCTTAAGAGCTGCCCCTACTAGGCCAGTGAAATGACTCATTCAGTAAAGGTGGTTGCTGCCAAGCCTGAAGACACAAATTCAAATCCAGGCACCCATATGGTAGGATAACTTGTCCTTTGACCTCCACACACTTATTATGGCATGTACCCCACCTCAAATAAATAAATAAATCAGTGTAATAAGAAAGTTGCCTTTGACCCAGAGGCCTGCCTGCCAGTAGCAGCAGCTACTGTGATTTAGTCCTGGACTGTGCAGCTGAAGGCCAGGTCTGGGTCTGGGTCTGTGACGAGGCAGCAGCAAGGATCATGTTGATGTCCCTTGCTCATATTACCACCACAGGCCATGCTGACATACCTGGTCTGGCCTGCTTCCTGGGACCATGCAGAGTTGGCCCCACCCCTCACTGGCTGAAGCACTCAGGAAAGCAGAGCCTGCTTCACTCCTGAGTGGTTGTGGGGAAGGCAGGAGGTGAGCCTGCCCTGAGGGCATGAAACAGCTGGCCGTGCCACCCATCCATGATGAGGGAGAGCTGTCCCCCAACCCCATCTCTCGATGCCTGTGGCAGGCAGGAGAGTGACCTCAGATCATGTGTGTGGGAGATGGCCCTGCCCCTTGCTGGCTGCAGCACTGGGCATTGGGGGAGCTAGCCAGGACAGTTCTGGGGAGCTTGCCCTGGTGGTGTGGGTATAGGAGACTGTCAGGCTGACCCATGCAACTACTACCCAGGCCCAGATCCAGGGCTTCAGTTAGCTTATCCTAATATTTACCCCATCTAGACACTGCTGAGGCTTGCTCTGAAGGGTCCGGTCCTGCAGCTCTGAAGATGCAGAATCTCCATGACACGGGGCAACAGCAGGGTGTCTGAGAGGCTTCCAGGTGCCACTATATTACTGACAGTGCAGCAGAAGCCAGAGGCCATGAGCCAGACCAATGACTAGCGCAATGAACAACTGTGCATGACGATGTGTGAACAAACGGGTGCACTGTGGGGACACACCGGCATGCGATAGCTTCTGTGGCGGGAAGGGTTTCTCTGTGTCACACTGGCTGTCCTGAACTCTCTTTGTAGACCAGGCTGGCCTCGAACTCACAGTGATCCGCCTGCCTCTGCCCCCTAAGTGCTTGGGATTAAAGGTGTATGCCACCATCCCCAGCTGCCACGATGTTTTTTTGTTTTGTTTTTGTTTTGAAAATACCTTGGTTCAGGGGAAAACCTTGTTTGTTATTCCCACCACTGATCCAGACTGCATAACCCTTCCACTTTTCACACAGAGCATCAGTAACTATGTCTGTGGCCATGTGCTTCTCACAGAACACACGAGCTGTGAGTTTCTGGCAGCCATGACAGGGAAGGAAATATCCAGCTTCATCTTGACACAGCTGACCGCCCAGAGGTGCCACGGAAAGGAGTGTTTTTAAAAATTATTATTATTATTAATTTATTTTGGGGTAAAGGTTGCAAGGGTGCAGAGTAGATATGGAGGGATGGGGAAATGAGTGGGATTGGGGTACATGATGTGAAATTCACAAAGAATCAATAAAAATTCTAAAAAGTTGCCTTTATTAAGTCATATTACAAAAAAGTATATTCTTGCCAGGCATGGTGGCACACACCTTTAATCCCAGCACTTGGGAGGCAGAAGCAGGCAGATTGCTGTGAGTTCGAGGCCCGCCTGGTCTACAAAGCTAGTCCAGGACAGCCAAGGCTAACACAGTGAGATCCTGTTTTGAAAAACCAAAAGAAAGAAAGAAAGAAAGAAAGAAAGTATATTCTCATGGCTGTTTAATAACTTTTAGTTCCTGAAAAATCTAGATTTATAGGGTATGATGAAAAACGAATACTGTTTTCCATATTATCCTTTACATTGATGTAATCCCAACATCAGCTGAAACTCTTCTCTTTTGGCCCATGAAATCTAAGTGACCATGTTTCACAGCACCTGGCTTCTAAGTATGAAGAAGTGTACAGTCTGGTTCAATATTTCCAACACTCAAATCTCATCACCTCTTCTGTTCTTGAGCTGTTGCCCACACTGTGAGTCCAGACCACAGTGACTGAGACTCTTCCTCAGTTCATAAAGACAACGTCAAACTCGGATATTAAAATCCTTCGTGGGACACCCTGGGCTGAAGAAAGCGTCACAACACTTAGTGTATACACTCCTGCCACTGTCTGGGTCCCACCTCTTTATTTTCTTTATATATTTTTTTCATGAGTGCCAAACATTCAAATTTTAAGATTTATTTATTTTTGTTTTATGTGTATGTGTGTTTTGCCCACATATATCTATGTGCACCATGTACAAGCCTTGTGCCTGAGAAAGTCAGAAGACGACCCTGGGTCCCTGAAACTAGAGTTATAGATGGATGTGAGCCGTCACCTGGGTGTTGGGGACTGAACCCAGGTCCTCTGCAAGAGCAGTTAAGTGTTCTTACCTGCTGAGCCATCGATTCAGCCCCCAAATGTCCAATTTTTCTACCTCTTCTATGTAAACCATTTCATTATGCAAGTGAATGGCCCAAGTATTTCCCTAAATTTTGTAACTGGTTTGTTAGGACAAGTCTTTATAATAAACAGGAACTTAGCCCAAAATAGCTTAGGGTAAAAGTCCCAGCACTCGGGAGGCAGAGGCAGGCGGATCGCTGTAGGTTCAAGGCCAGCCTGGACTACAAAGTGAGTCCAGGACAGTCAAGGTTACAGAGAAACCCTGTCTCGAAAAACAAAACAAAGCAACAACAAAAAAACAAAAACAAAAAAAGTGCTTTTTTGGGTATGTGTGTGTAGGGTGGAGGAGGCTCATGTAATCAACAGACAAACACATTGTTTTAGTTCTTTACTATTGGTGTGATAAAACACTATGACCAAGGCAGCTTAAGAGAAGAGTTTATTTGGGTTCACAGTTCCAAAGGGATCAGAGTCTAGCACCATCAAGGTTTGAAGCATGGAAGGCCACAAGCTTTTGATAGTCTTAAAGCCCACTTCCAGTAACACACTCCAGAAAAGCCATACCTCCTAAACCTCTCCAGAATGGCCACCAACTGGGGACCAAACATTCAATTGCCTGAGCCTATGGGGGGAGCAACTCATACAAACCACACTCATCAACCAAATTACTTAGGCCTGTTGCTCCCATTATAGACTAGCAGAAGGTGCAGTTTTGTTTTGTTTTCTTCCTCTGTTTTTTGAGACAAGTTCTGACCCAGGCTAGACTCCTTCCTGCCTCTTCAACATCTTCAATGCTAGGATTACTGGTATGTGTCTCCTTGCCAGACTGGGAAGTTTCAGTGTTTATCATCTTATACATTTCAGTCTGTAATAGACTCTGTAGGGAGTGGGGGTGAGGCTGCTCAACATAGCCAGCTGCCTGCTCCTAGCAAACAGCTAGGAATTTGTGTTCTTATACGAACAGAGCACAACCCTGGGGAACCAAAATCTTGACAAGGGGCTATTTCCAACTAAAACGAGAAATTTCACATGATATTCTGGAATATTCATACATACATAGATATATATGCGCGCGCGCGCGCGCGCACACACACACACACACACACACACACACACACACACACACACACACACACACACACACACACACACACCCCCTACCCTTAAATTAAACATGGGCTAACTATTTCTAAGTTCCACACTAGCATTTAAATGAATTCATTGAACCACTGAGGAAGGGGCAACATTTACTGCCTGACAGGTATCAGAAAAACCATTTGCAGAGGCCTCTTAAGGTGAGCCTCTGGGATTGAGTATGATTTGTCAGGTGAAGGGCATTCAGGCAAGAGAGACTTCTAGGCTTGAGCAAATGGGCACAAACACCTCCTCTTTCAGACTTCTTTCCTATGCCAGGGGGCAGGGAGGGGGATAGACAAGAAGACACACATTTGAAGCCACCAGGAAACAAGGGATAAAAATATCATGTTGGTTTGAGAACAGAAGATTAAATGATCCTTGCTTGAAGTGAAATACAAGTTGTCAACCTGACTTTATCTATTCTGTTACAAAACAACAAAACCACCACCACCACCACCACCACCACCACCACCACACAGTACAGCAAGACCACAGGATGGGTGGAGTTGTCACTCTGTTCGTGCCTCGGGCAAACAACCCTTGCCTCAAGGTCAGGCAGGCTGTTACCCCCACATAGAAAACGGCTCCCACAAAAGCAGCCTTTCCCAGCTTGTACTTTGCCTGCTGCATGCACTGAATCTAGTTCAACTCTGTTTTTCTGTCTGGAGAACTCTTTCCCACAGCAGCCAGCAGCCTGACACAGCCAGCCAGGGCCGAAGGCTCAACTGGTGATTAAATAAGACAAGTTTCTTGCCTTAGCATGTTGTAGATATTCAATACATGCTAGAACGCGGTGCTAGCAAATGTTGACACACCGAGTATAGCGACAAGGCTAACATCGAATTCTGGCTAGATTGCGTAACTAGAGCGATTTGTTGGACTGAGTGATGGCTCAGCAGTAAAGCAGTCATGCTGCTTTAGCAAAGGAAACAGAATTCGACTCCAGACACAGCTGTTTCTAACTCCAGCGAATCTGACGCCTCTGGCCTCCACAGGTACCAGCACCCGTGCACAAATCCACACGCGGACGTACACACATACTCATAACTAAAAATAAACCTTAAACATAGCTTTAAAAGCTGCCTACGCAAAGCAGATTAAAAAAAAATTTGTAAAATACTTTATGATGCTTTTTCATAGTTCGGGTACAGTCTCGTAAAAATGAGAGGAACCAGGAAATGGAAACGAGAGTGTTGGGCGTGTCTGTTCAGCCCAAGGGTGGTTTGTGAGAAAGGAAGCAAAACAGGCCACGCCTTTCCAAAGTCGCGACCACACAGGGAAGGACCTGGTACCGCCGGCCTGCTGAGCCCGGAGCCCGGGGACTACCGTGGGCGATGGTGTCAGCCCGGAGCCCTGCTCTGGAAGGCTCTGCCGGAGAGCGCCGCGCGTCTGGCCTCCCCACATAGCCCCACAGCCTGCCCAAAAAGCCCACGACTCGTGCAGTCTAGGAGAAGCCTCACTTAGCGGAGGAGCTCCTTTCCCGGCTTCCCCCGCGGCGGGGTCCTGACGCCACTTCCGGCCGCCGAACGCACGTGGGAGGAAGTGCTCGTGTCCGCGGCCGCGACTCCCGCCAGCCTCGTTGGTTCTACTCTCTCTCGCTGGCAGCGGGCCGCTGCCCGGAGCGAAGCCCGCTGGTCATGGGAGTCCCGGCGTTCTTCCGCTGGCTCAGCCGCAAGTATCCGTCCATCATTGTCAACTGCGTGGAGGAGAAGGTGAGGAGGCGGCCAGCACGCCGGAGCGGGGACCCGGCGCGGCACGTCTAGGCCTTGGCCGTCGGGCCCGGGCGCCCGCCCCAGGCGGCCTCGCGGGTTCGCGGTTCCGGAGGCGGGCGGGGCGGGGCGGGGCGGGGCGGGGGCGAGTTGGGGGGTCCGTGGGGGGCCCAGGCGGCTCCTCCCCCGCCTTCCCAGCGGGGCGCCGAGGCTCCGCCCACGGCTTTGTTTCCTAGGCTGCCCGCCCAGCTCGGGGCTCTCCGGGGCTCCCTGGCTGGGCAGCCCCCTGACGGCGGGCTGCAGGGTTGGCAGGGTAGGGGCCGCTTGTTGTGTGTGTGTGTGTTGAGCCAGGAGATCCCGGTGGCCGGATCGAATGTTTTCAACCCGAGGCTGACCCATTTGTTGCAGTTAACCGTGCGCGGAGAGCGGCTAGTTACGGACTAGGGTTCGGGGGCGGGGGAGCGGTGTGCCTCCCGGTGGGCTCCGCTGTGCCCGGGCCGGCCGGCTCGCTGTTTCAGTTCCCGGATCCTCAAGCGGTGTTAGATTGTTGGTTTATAGATAGGCTTTTATCCGTTCTGATTCGTGAGCTTTGCTTTCGTCGTCCCGGTAGTTCTGTCCCGAGTTCGACTTTGTACTCTGAATTAGAATCGCTGAGTTGGAAAGCTTCCGGGCACATGTGTCCCCTCCTACTTTTGGCTTTAGAACCGAAGAGTTCCCGCCTGTCTCCTAGAACCTAGTTCACGTGCTTACGTTATTTACTTTCTTACTTCCTGTCTTAGAAGAGACCAAAACCTTTGTTCCTAGTATTTTTTTTGTGTTCTCAAAAGACAAATTGCTAAGGTGAATCACTGTTTCCTTTGTAAGCTTGAAGTTCCCCTGAGCCAAAGGGAAAGCTACATCTTCTTGTTCGGTCCTTTCCTGTCCGTTCTTCTCGCCAAAGATAGACACTTTGAATTGTTTTGGTTGTCTTTCTAGTTTGATTTATCGGTGTTAGATCTATCTAATTCTAGGTAGAAGAGAAATTAGACATTTATTCACCACCGCCCCTTTCTTCCTAATACTAACCATATATCTGACGTTGGTAGATTTTGTAACTTAACGGAGAACTTTTTTGACCGCTTATAGCTCCAAGGCGTGGCACATCCAAGGCTTAAATAATGAGATTCTTGCAAAAACAGAAATTCTATCGCCTATACAAAGTATAATTTTCTAGTTTCTAAGATTGATGTTAGCTCCCCCCCCCTCAAGCAGTCTTAACTCTTAGGTCCCCTGAACTTTTTAGTTCTCATTCAATCAGGATTGCCAAGGCTTTGACCACACAAGCTGTGAGAGAAGTGGTGGTGGTCATGTACTAGATTGTGGTTTAGGCTGCTTATCTTTTGCTAGAGCTACCCCCTGCCCGCTCCCCATCCCTCCCCCCTCCTACTCATGGAAAGGTGTCCTGGGAAGCCCAGGAACCACACAGCTCTGAAGGGATACCGTATAGCAAATGGAAGGCTATCCTGAGACACTGGGGGCGCAGTTACCACACAGCTCTGAGAGGAAGCCTCCTCTGCAAAGGCTGCCAGGGGAGGGTAGCCCCCAGCTGAGCTAAGGAGCTCAGGAACCTGTCAGGCCTGGCACAGGCCTTTAATCCCTGCACTCTGGAGGCAGAAGCAGGTGGATCGCTCTGAGGCAGATTGCTTTGAGTTTGAAGCCAGCCTGGTCTACAACGTGAGTCCAGGACAGCCAAGGCTACACAGAGAACCCCTGTCTCAACCACCACCCCTCCCTCACCACCCCAAAAGCTTCAGCCACTTTCCATTTCTTTCTTTTCTTTGCTTCATTGCTTCTTGGCTTCTTCTGATGAGAGAGTCATACCAGGCAGCAAATCTCATAAAATAAATTTATTGGGAGGGTCGGTTGGCTGCCCCTGCTCCTGGGATGAAAATAATTAATTTTCTTTTAAGACAAGGTCTGATTGTGTAGCTTTGGTTGGCTTGGATTCTTCCTGCCTCTGCTTCCTGAGTGCTAGGATTAAAAGTGCTAGCTTCTAGACCTGTCAGTTTTTGTGATATTTGTTTATTTAGCCAAGTTTTTGGTAGCATTTACTGTGTATCGGACACGGTTTTGAGCACTAGGTTGTTAGGTGCTTATAACAGCTACTTATTACAGAGAAGAAAATTGAAAAGAGGATTTTTAAAATTATTTTTCAACTTTTTGAAAAATTTCAATATTTCTGGATAATTTACCCCACTAATTAGTGTCAATACCAGTGTGAAAACTAGGAAAGTTATGTGCCTAACTTTTGACCCTCCCTTTTTATTCTTTGAAATTGATCAGGCTTTGCTTACATGTATTAGTTATACATAATGTTTTTTCACTATGCCGTTTGCACACATTTACATAATATATTTAGATACCATTCACCCTTCCCCTATTGCTTTGCTCCCCTCCTGCTAATCCCTTTCTTCCTGCTACCCTTCTACATTGACTTTTTCTGTCTATGTATGAACTGGTCACACACAGTGTTTAGTTAGTGTTAAGCAAGAGTGGATGAGAGTTCTTTGTTTCTTTGTTTGAGACAGGGTTTCTCTGTGTAGCTCTGGTTATCCTGGGACTTGCTCTGTAGACCAGGATGGCTTCAAACTCAAGAGTTCCACCTGCTTCTGCTTTCCGAGTACTATGATTAAAGGTGTGCACCACCACTGCCCCTGGTAAAAGTTTGAGTATGCATGTGTGTGCACAGACACAGGTGTACCTGCTCTCAGCACAGGAATGGGGTCCAGGCATGTGCATGGAGGTCAGAGGACAACTTTTGGAAGCCAATTTTTTCCCTCTAAGCAAGCACCTTTACCCAGCTGAACATCTGCTTGGCCATAGCTCACTGGCTCTCATGTTACATAGTTAGGTTGTGAATATAGTTGATGTTGTTGCACGTGTTAACCATGTCTTGTTTTTGAAATACAGTCGCCTTGTACAGCCCAGGCTTTCCAGGAAGTCATGGCCCTTCCTCCTGGGTGCTGAGATGATAGCCCAGGCTTTCCAGGAAGTCATGGCCCTTCCTCCTGGGTGCTGAGATGATAGCCCAGGCTTTCCAGGAAGTCATGGCCCTTCCTCCTGGGTGCTGAGATGATTAGCCAGGCTTTCCAGGAAGTCATGCCCTTCCTCCTGGGTGCTGAGACGATAGCCAGGCTTTCCAGGAAGTCATGGCCTTCCCTTCCTCCTGGGTGCTGAGATGACAGCCCAGGCTTTCAGGAAGTCATGGCCTTCCTCCGGGTGCTGAGATGATAGCCCAGGCTTTCCAGGAAGTCATGGCACTTCCTCCTGGGTGCTGAGATGATAGCCAGGCTTTCCAGGAAATCATGGCCCTTCCGCCTGGGGTGCTGAGACAGATAGCCCAGGCTTTCCAGGAAGTCATGGCCTTCCTCCTGGGTGCTGAGATGATAGCCCAGGCTTTCCAGGAAGTCATGGCCCTTCCTCCTGGGTGCTGAGACGATAGCCCAGGCTTTCAGGAAGTCATGGCCCTTCCTCCTGGGTGCTGAGACGATAGCCCAGGCTTTCCAGGAAGTCATGGCCCTTCCTCCTGGGTGCTGAGATGACAGCCAGGCTTTCCAGGAAGTCATGGCCCTTCCTCCTGGGTGCTGAGACGATAGCCCAGGCTTTCCAGGAAGTCATGGCCCTTCCTCCTGGGTGCTGAGACGATAGCCCAGGCTTTCCAGGAAGTCATGGCCCTTCCTCCTGGGTGCTGAGACGATAGCCCAGGCTTTCCAGGAAGTCATGGCCCTTCCTCCTGGGTGCTGAGATGATAGCCCAGGCTTTCCAGGAAGTCATGGCCCTTCCTCCTGGGTGCTGAGATTATAGGCATGCACTGCTGTGCCCAGCTTCATTAAAGCTTGTAAATATGTGCGCATATACATCTTTATATATGTATATATAGTTGTATTATATGCTATTGTATTATATATTATGTGTAATGAATTTCATTATCATATTCTCAGGTGTGTGTATTATGTACTTTGTTTCTCCCCCACCCCCTCCCCAGACAGTTTCTCTGTGTAGCCTTGCCTGTCCTGGACTTTGTAGACCAGGCTGGCCTTGAACTCACAGCGATTGGCCTGCCTCTGCCTCTCAGGGGCTGGGATTACAGGTGTGCTCCACTGTGCCCGGCTCATGCATTTTGCTCTTTATTCTTTCCCATTACTTTCTTTCTGCAGAACTCTAAAACCCACATGAGAGAATGTATGAACTATTTGTCTTGGACTGGTTGTTTAGCACGATTTCCAGTTCCATCCACAATGGCATAATTTCAATCATCTTTAGGACTTAATAATAATCTAGTGTGTGTATGTATACATCTGTGTATATGTAATTCTTAGGCTATTTATTTATTTTACTTTTTTTGATTTTTTGAAACAGGGTCTCTTTGTGTAGCCTTGACTATCCTGGACTCACTTTGTAGACCAGGCTGGCCTCGAACTCACAGCGATCTGCCTGCCTCTGCCTCCTGAGTGCTGGGATTAAAGGCGTGCACCACCACACCGGCCCCTTAGGCTATTTTTATAAATTGGATACTAGCTGTTAATGTCTCAGTAATATGGATGTACAAATATTTCTCTTGTATGCTGGCTTCCTCCTAGCTTATATTCAGGAGTGGTACTAAAGCTAGACCATATCTAATGCTAATTCTAGCTCTTCCTTCTCCATCTCTCTCTCTCCCCTTAATACTCATTTCCATGATGGTTGTTGTCATACACTTTCCTTCTAGCAGTATGTGTCACTATTCCCTAGTATCTCTGCCAGCATACGATGCTTGCTTTATTTATTTATTTTATATATGAATGCTCTATCTTTATGTATGCCTGCATGCCAGAAGAGGGCATCAGATCCCAATATATATGGTAGTTGTGAGCCACTGGCCGGTTGCCGGGAATTGAACTCAGGACCTCTGGAAGAACAGACAGTGCTCTTAACTGCTGAGCCATCTCTCCAGTGGATGCTTGATATCTTTATGATAGTCATTCTCACTGGTTGAAATCTCATTGTAGTTTTGATTTGTATTTCAGATGACAAAGATTTTTTTATTACTGTTGTGTACTTTATCTTTTAGAAGGTGTTATTTGCCTTTCCTATTGGTTAGATGGTGTGTGTAACATTTGTAATTCTTAGTGCCCTGTCCGATGAATAACTGGTAGTGATGTTCTTATTCTGTATGCGTTCTCATTACCAGGTGCTTGCTTTTTTATGCAAATACTTAATTTCATTGGTCGATTCTTGTTTTTCTTTGAAATTATTTTTATTCCTGTGTGTGTGCGTGGGAGTGTGCAAGTGTGTGTGGGCATGAATGTCCTGAGGTCACCACAGTGCCGACTGGCTTGGTCTTGTACAGCTTCTGTGAGCTCCTGAGTGTGATGGCCATGCTGTACCCAGAAGACAGCATTTCCCAGCACTCTTAACCCCCTTTAGGACTTAAATTCTTCTTCTTCTTTTGTTTTTTTTTAAGTCTTGGCTGTCCTAGACTTGCTTTGTAGACCAGGCTGGCCTTGAACTCACAGAGATCTGCCTGCGGTCTGCCTCCAAAGTGCTGGGATTAAAGGTGGGTGCCGCCATGCCCTGTTTTTTTTTCCCCCCCTTTCTTTCATTATTTATTTATTTATTTATTTATTTATTACATACACAGTGTTCTGCCTCCATATACACCTGTACATCAGAAGAGGGCACTAGCTCTCATAGATGGTTGTGAGGCACCATGTGGTTGCTGGGATCCCTGGAAGAACAGACAGTGCTCTTAACCACTGAGCCATCTCTCCAGCCCCCCCCCCCTTTTTTTTTTCTTTTTTGAGGACTTAGATTCTTTCTGCCCCTTCTTCCATGGTGTTCCTTCAATATTGGTGGCATGGAAGTTGATACAGATTTCCCATTTAGGGATAAACACTTAATAGTCACTTATTCTTGGCTGCTGCTGCTGA
Organism: Acomys russatus; assembly: GCF_903995435.1. NCBI lineage: Eukaryota > Metazoa > Chordata > Mammalia > Rodentia > Muridae > Acomys > Acomys russatus. The sequence goes on from NC_067140.1 coordinate 82,337,388, forward strand.
TTAAAAACAAGCAAACTTTATTATGTGGGTAGGGTGTGCCTTGGTGTGCCTGTGGAGGACAGAGAACAAATCTGGTTTTCTTCTACCATGTGGGTCCTAGGGTCAATTTCAGTTTACCAAGCGTGTTGTAGTTATTAACTTTTACCACATGAGCTATCTTGCTGGCCCTTTTACTGATTTTGTTTTAATATTGATTTTTATGTCAAGCTACTTCACAGAAAATGTGAAGAGCTGGTAGGGTCTTTAGGATATTCTTTTGTTTGTTTGTTTGAGACAGGGCTTCTCTGTGTAGCCTTGGCTGTCCTGGACTCACTTTGTAGACCAGGCTGGCTGACTCACAGCGATCCGCCTGCCTCTGCCTCCTGAGTGCTGGGATTAAGGTGTGCACCACCACTGCCCAGCCGAATATTCTTAAAATTATTTGTGTAGAGAATATGTGTGCCATAGCAATAGCTTTCACCCACTGAGCTATCTCAACTAACCCATCCTTAGAGTCTTTTTGAGTATAAAGCATCCAGTCTGCAATAGGAATAATTTACTTTGTTCTTTTCTATTTGTATCAAGTTTCTCTGTCTCTTGCGTTTTTACTCATCTAAGAATTTCAGTGTTGTATTGTAGATAAGAGTGGATGGAGTAGACATTCTTTGCTGTTGTAGAGAAAATGTTCCTCCTGCTGCATTTACTGTTGTCTGTGTTGCTCATATATGCCGCTTATTATGTTGAGGTGTGTTTCCTCTGTTCCTAATTTTTTCAGGGCTTTATGATAAAGAAGTGTTGAACTTCTTTGGAAGACTTTTCTGCATCTGAGATCATATGATTTTCTTTACTTTGCTCTATTTATGTAGTGTATTAGATTTGTGTATACTGATTTGTGTATGTTGAATAATCCCTGTGTCCCTGGAATGAAACACACTTGATTATAAGAGCTTTTTAAAGTGTTGTTGAATTCAGTTTGAAAGTGTTTTAATGAGACTTTTGTGTCTTGTGTTCACAGGGAAGAGTGAGCTATCTGTAATTTTGTTGTTGTGTGCATAATTCCTTGTGGTGGCCTTAGAGTGGCAGTTTTTTAAGAATGACTTTAGCGGCATTCTTCTCTTCCTGTTTTATGGAACCGTTTGTGGAGCACCGGTGTCCTTTCTTATTTAAGGATCTGGTAGAATTTAGCAGTGAAGAGTGCAGCCTTGCCTGGCCTGGCCTTTTCTTTGTTGGGGGGATGGGGTTACAGCTTCACTGTGCTAGAGGCCTGTTAAACACGCTCTTTAAGGTTGGTAGGTCAGGGGTGTCTAGTAACTTTTACACTTCTACACTTTCCAGTTTATTGGAATAGAGTTTTCAAAATAGTCTCTAATGGGCCTCCGGGTTTCTTTACTCTCTGTTGTGGTGTCTGCTTCTTTGTTTCCCGCTTTATCAGTTTGAATCTTCTCTATGTGGCTTTTTGGGTTAAGATCAGTAGTCAGTCTTTTGCTAGGGCCACGCTAATCCAACCTGTTTGTTTGAATTTGAGTACACGTGTAGGATCAGCCAAATCTTGTTTTTTCATTCCTCTCAGTGAGGAAGACTTGCATTATTTCCCATTTGGGACTGTTAGAGAAAACCCATGAGCATCTGTGTACATCTTTGTGTCATGGCTACATGGACTTGCACTGTGTGTGGAGATACAGGCGTGAAATGATGAGATTATGTGGTAGGTCCATGATTTAACAAGAAAGATCAGGTCTCCAGTCTGTAGTTTCAAATTACGGGCGTCATTTTGACTTCAACGGTAGGTACATGGGAGTTCCCAACTGCATTACTTCATTACCAATGCTAGTCTTTCTCGGTTTAGATAGTCTAGCATAGTGTCATCTGAGTGTGCTTTTAAACTTGCGTCTTCCTAGTGACAAATGGTAATAGAGCACTTTATCACGTGCTTTGTGTGTCTTAAGCAAGAGGTCTATCCCAGTTTTTTGACCATCTATGAATTAAGATTATGTTCAGCTCTATTTAGACATTCTAGATAGAAGTCTTTAGGATGATAAATATTTTACACATTGTATTTCTGTTAATCTTCAGATTACCCTCTTTAAAGAATATCTTTAGAATTTTTAAATTTTAAATTCTTTTTCTTTTTTCTTTTTTTCTTTTGGTGTTTCCAGACAGGGTTTCTCTCTGTAACTTTGGCTGTCCTGGACTCGCTTTGTAGACCAGGCTGGCGTCGAACTCACAGTGATCCGCCTGCCGCTCCCTCCTGAGTGTTGGGATTAAAGGCGTGTGCCACCATGCCCAGCAATATTTTAATTTCTATGTTTTGCTTGTATGTATATCTGTGCACCATGGATGTGCAGTCCTATAGACACCAGAAGAGGGATTCCGAACCCCTTGAATTGGAGTTACAAATGGTTGTGAGCCCCCATGTGGGTGCTGGGAATCAAACCCAGGTCCTCTGGAGGAGCTCAGTGTATTATTACCCACTAAGTTGTATCTCTAGCCCCTTAAATTTTTAAATTTTAGTGGTGGATTTAGTATGCTTTTTCTTTTGAATTGTTGCCTTTTGCTGTTGTTAAACTTAAGTTTTTGCCTTGGGAGGCAGAGGCAGGTGGATCTCTGTGAGTTCAAGGCCACCCAGGTCTCCAAAGTAGGTCTAGGACAGCCAGGACTACAAGAGAAACCCTGTCCTGAAAAGAGTTTTTGCCAACATCATTTGAGCTCTTTTCATGCTTTCTTAAAGAAGTTTTTGTCTTTGCTCATTGTGTTTAGTTTGTTTATTTATTAATTATATAGTGCTCTGCCTGCACATAACCTGCAGGCCAGAAGAGGGCATCAGATCTCATTATAGATGGTTGTGAACCATCATGTGGTTGCTGGGAATTGAACTCATGACTTTTGAAAGAGCAGCCAGTGCTCTTAACCTCTGAGCCATCTCTCCAGTCTGATTTTTATTTTTATCATTTTTATATATTTTTTTAATGTGTTAAACCTAGCATTTCTTGGAAAGACTCGGGAGATATGTTGGGTGTTTTGTTTTTTGTTTGTTTGCTTTAACTATTGTTGGGTTCAGTTCAGTAAAGTTTTCTTTTTACATGTATATTTACAGTATCTTTTAGTGGATGATTTGTGTTTATTTTTTAAGATGGCTCAAAAAATATAGCTCAGGTTGGCTTTGATATTAGTATGATAAGTTGAATTGATTTTTGAAGGTTTCCATTCTTGGGCTAAGTCTTACTTGGCCCTGTTGTGTTTGTCTCTGTCTCTGTGTCTGTGTGTGTGTGGTTTGTTTGGTTTTCGAGACAGGGTTTCTCTGTGTAGCCTTGGACTCTGTAGACCAGGCTAGCTGCAGACTCACAGTGGTCCGCCTGCCTCTGCCTCCCACGTGCTGGGGTTAAAGGCGTGGGTCACCATTCCCAGCTGCTAGTGTTTTGTTGAGGGATTTTTGCATTGATATTCCTGTTATGCTTTGTCTGGATTTGGTGTTGATGATACTGCCCTCACACAATGGATTAGGACGTGTTGGAAAGAGTTGATTAACAGGTATGACTTCTTGTTGCAGATTTGGTAGAATTTAGCATTATTGGCTTGGGGTTTTCTTTCTGGTTAGTTTTTGAATTACTGATTCAGTTTCTTCACTTATTACTGGTTTGTTTTGATATTTCTTCCTGAGTAGTTTTTGGTATTTGTTTTTTGTTTGTTTGTTTTGTTGGTTGCTTGGTTTTTCGAGACAGAATTTCTCTGTGTAGCCTTGGCTGTCCTGGACTTGCTTTGTAGACCAGGCTGGCCGCGAACTCACAGCGCTCCACCTGCCTCTGCCTCCTGAGTGCAAGGAATAAAGGTGTGTGCCATGCCTGGCTAATTTTGTATTATTTTTGTTTGCTTTAGGCTTGGTTTATTCCTTTTTGTGGGCTCTTGAAATGGAGAGGGCTAGATTACTGAGACATTTCTTCTGTTTCTACTACTATGGGAGAGTCTAGCTATGTAAGCAAAGCTGACCGCAAACTCAGGGTCCTGTTGTTTCACTTGACTGAGTGCTGTAATACAGATGCTTAGCATATCTCCTGGTTTGATTTGAGATTTTTAAAAAAGGTATGTTTTATATATGTGTGTGTATACGTATGTATGTATGTATATGTGTATACACACACACACACACACGCACACACACAATCAGTGTTTGTTTTTTTTGGGGGGGTTTTCGAGACCGGGTCTCTCTGTGTAGCCTTGGCTGTCCTGGACTTGCTTTGTAGACCAGGCTGGCCTCGAACTCACATCGATTCACCTGCCTCTGCCTCCCAAGTGCTGGGATTAAAGGCGTGTGCCACCACGCCCAGCAGTATTTGTTTCTATGTATGTACATTATATACATACTTGCTTGGTACCCAAAGAGGCTAGATGAGGGTGTTTTTTGTTTTATTTTTTAAATTTTTTTGGGATTTCAATACAGGGTTTCTCTGTGTAGCCCTGGCTATTTTGGAACTCACTTTGTAGATCAGGTTGGCCTTAAAAGTGGGAATCCTCTTGCCTCTGCCTCCAAAGTGGTCCACCATCACCAGTGTCAAAAGATTTCTTTTGTTAACACTTTCTACAGTTTTATTTTGAGGGCCGATGTGATGGCTCTGGAGGTAGAAGGATAATGCTTTCAAGCCCAGCAACCTGTGTTTGAGCTTTGTAACCCACATGGTGGAAAGAGAGGGTTCTATAGGTTGTCCTTTGACCTCTACATGGGCGCAGACAAAGAAGTGTAATGAAAAATTGCAAGTATTTTGCAGGGTGGAGAGATAGCTCCATAGTTTGCTGCTTTTGTAGAGGACCCATGTTCAGTTCCCAGCAGCTATCATGGGCAGCTCACAGCTATATAACTCCGGTTCTGCGGGATCCAATGCCTTGTTTGGGCCTCCAAGGGCACACATGCGGTGCACATATAAACAAGCAGGCACACATACATACATGCTGTATTCACTGTGGCTTTCTTACATTGGTTGTTTGCCTGATTCTTTTTCCTGTTAACTTTTACTCAGCGTGTTTGAGTCTTAACTATGTTTCTTATGGATAAGATATATTTTGTTCCACTGGCTTTCTTTGGTGTACTTGCAGTGTAATTGTGAGTATATTTCGGTTTGTGTCTGCCGTTTTGACCTTTTCTTTCCTATGTTTCATGTAGTTTTTCTTCCAGTGTTCTTCACTTTCTGTTCACTGAATGAACCCCTAAATGAACATTTTCTAATGTTGCTGTTGATTTATTTATTATGTACACAGTGTTCTGCCTGTATGTGTGCCTGCAGGCCAGAAGAGGGACCAGATCTCATTATAGATGGTTGTGAGCCATTATGTGTGTGTTCATAGCATATTATGGTGACTATGTGCCATGTCGTGTACATGGTGGCCAGAGGACAGTTTTTCAGTGATGAATCTGTCCACTTTTATGGGGCCAGGATTGCTCAGCAAGTACCTTTACCCTCTGAGCCATCTCACTGGCCTAAATGTTTTAAAATTAAATTTATTTTATTTATTTGGAGGCTATGGGTACATGCCATGGTGTGCATATGGAGGTTGGCTGGAACTTTAGTCATTAGGCTTGGAGGCAAGGGCCTTTCCTCTCAAGCCATCTTGCTGGCCTTCATCTTCATTGTTTAATGATAACTTTCCTAGATCCCTAGATAAAAGCTTTCCTTTTATCGCTTTTATACTATCCTTCTGCTTCCCTGAGAAGTAAGGTGTTACTCTTACTGAGGTTCTCTCGGAAGTTGCTAAGCACTTACTATATTTTTATTTACAGTTTTTAGATTTATTGTTTTATGTGAGTGTTTTGCCTGCTGGCATGCACGCGTATGGTGCTCTTTGGCGTACAGAAGAGGGCATTGGATCCACTGCCATGTAGGTGCTGGGAATTTAATCTGTGCTCCCTACAAGAGCAACAAGTGCCTTCCTCTGCCCCCTGGAACACCAAGCTACACACCATAAGAGAACCTGTCTCAGACCCAGATAGGGTCCATGTGTGTCACTTCCTTCTCGGTGAGCACCCACGAACCCTGCTTAGTTTACTCTGTGGACTGTGTTCTCATGGTGCCCTTGACCCCTCTGACTCTGCAATCCTTTGTTCCCTCTTCTGCAGAGCCTGATGTTTGGCTGAGAGTCTCTACATCTGCTCCCATTAGTTGCTGGATGATGCCACTGATGACATTTGTGCTAGGCATTGATCTGAGTGTAGCAGAATATCATTAGAATCATTTCATTGACTTTCATGTTTGGTTCTATCTCGAGTCTCTGGGCTGTCCTGCCTCTCTGGTTCCTGGCCATCCAGGCAGTGTCAGGTATGGGTTCCCTCTCATGGCGTGGTCCCCGAGTTAGACCAGTCATGAGTTGGCTACTTGAACAAGTTGTGTGCCACTGCCAACATTGCCCTAGCACATCTTTTTAAAGATTTATTTACTTGGGCTGGAGAGATGGCTTAGAGGTTAAGAGCACTGGCTGCTCTTCCAAAGGTTCTGAGTTCAATTCCCAGCAACCACATGATGGTTCACAACCATCTATAATGAGATCTGGTGTCCTTTTCTGATCTGCAGGAGTTATATGCAGGCAGGACACTGAATACATAATAAATACATCTAAAAAAGATTTATTTGTTTACTTATATATACAGTGTTCTGCCTACATGTGTATCTGCCCACCGAAAGAGGGCACCAGATCTTACTATAGATGGTTATGAGCCACCATGTGGTTGCTGGGAATTGAACTCTTAACCTCTGAGCCATCTCTCTAGCCTACCCCAGCACATCTTGCAGTCAGGACAGTGTGTAGATTGAAGGTTTTGTGGCTAGGTTGATGTCCCAATCCCGCGGGTTCAGGCTCTGTGTTCCCCATTACTAGAGTTCTCTAGGGTCACTCTAGTAGATTACAGGGAGTTCCCATGTGCTAGGTTTCTCCATCATCCCCAAGTGCTCCCCCCTCCTCATTTCCAGTACTCTGTTCCTCCATCCTTCCTACATTGTGTCAGTGTACCACATTTTTTTTATCCATTCTTTGGCTTAGGGACATCTAGGTTGTTTCCAGTTCCTGGCTATTTGGAATAAAGCTGCAGTGAACATAGTTGAAGAAATGTCCTTGTGGTAGGAGGGAACTTCCATTGGGTAGATGCCATTCTGACAGGTGTAAAATGTTATCTCAGAGTTGTTTTGATTTGCATTTCCTGATGGCTAAGGATGTTGAACATTTCTTTAAGTACCTCTTAGCCATTTGAGATTCCTCTGTTGAGAATTCGCTGTTTAGATGTGCACTCCCGTTTTTTAAATTGGATTATTTGATTCATTGATATCTAGTTTCTTGAGTTCTTTATATATTTTGGATATTAGCCTTCTATCAGATGTCAAGTTGGTGAAAATCTTCCTATTCCGTAGGCTGTTGTTTTGTCCTATTGATGATGACCTTTGCCTTACAGAAGCTTTTCAGTTTCATGAGGTCCCATTTATTAATTGTTGATCTTAGTGCCTGTGTTACTGGTGTTCTGTTCAGGAAGGTTTTTTTTTTTTTTTTTAAATACAGTATTCTGCCCATATGCCAGAAGAGAGCATCAGATCTCATTATAGGTGGTTGTAAACCACTATGTAGTTGCTAGGAGTTGAACTCAGGACCTTTGGAAGAACAGACAGTACTCTTAACCTCTGAGCCATCTCTCCAGCCCCTAGGAAGTTGTCTTTTGTGCTAATGTGTTCAAAGCTATTCCCCATTTTTTCTTCTGTTAGGTTCAGTGTATCTGGTTTTATGTTGAGGGCTTTGATCCACGTGGACTTGAGTTTTGTGCAGGGTGGTAGATACTGATCTGTTTGACAACTTCTGCGTACTGACATCCACTTAGACCAGCACCATTTGTTGAAGGTGCTGTCTTTTTTCAATTGTGTAATTCTAGCTTCTTTATAAAAAACAGGTGTCCATAGTGGTGTAGATTTATTTGTGGGTCTTGCAGCCTTCCTTTTTCTGTTTTGTTTTGTTCTGTTTTTAGTTTTTCTTTTGAGATGGGCTCTTACTCTATCACCGTGGAACTTACTGTATCGCCTGTTAGCCTTAACAGCAGGGCACTTTCTCAGCCTCCTGAGTGCTGTGCTCAGGTGTCAGATACTACACCTGGCTTGTGAGAGCTTTTGAGAAGTGAGTGGGCCTCCTCCATAATGTGGGTCAGGCTCTTTTAGGTATTTGGTATGGGCAGCACTGGGAAAATAGGCAAGGCCAAGTCAGACACAGATGCTTTTGTGTTCCGTGAGTAAACTCTGGACTGGAAATGAGATCACGTGACAGTGGTTGTGGCATTCTAGGTGTGATGTCATAGCGTGACAGCATGCTCATGCACGGAGGAAGACAAACACAAAGGCATTTCCGGTTAAATTCACAGAACGTGTTGATGTAAATGGTGAGGGAAGTGATTTCACACAATTAACTTGAATTGGGCCAGGCATGGTGGCGCACGCCTCTAATCCCAGCACTCGGGAGGCAGAGGCAGACAGATCACTGAGTTCGAGGCCAGCCTAGTCTACAAAACAGGATAGTTAAGACTACACTGAAAGACCCTGTCTCAAAACAAAAAACAAAAAACGAAACTTGAATTAGAAGCCACTCACATTTTAATAGGTTAATTTGATTCTGTTTGTACTTGTTTTATTTCCAGTTCTGAAATTGTGCTTAGTTCATATTGTGCTTAGTACCTGCCTTGTTTAGATCTGAACAATCAAAATATTACTTACCACTTCTTCATAGCCAAAAGAATGCAATGGTGTAAAGATTCCAGTTGATGCCAGTAAACCTAATCCAAATGATGTGGAGTTTGATAATCTGTATTTGGACATGAACGGAATCATCCATCCCTGTACTCACCCTGAAGACAAGTACGTGATCTGTCTTTGCCTTTGATAGCGCCAGTCACAACAGAAGTGCTGTATTCTATTACAGTGTCTGCTTATCATTACAGACCAGCACCAAAAAATGAAGACGAAATGATGGTTGCAATTTTTGAGTACATTGACAGACTTTTCAATATTGTAAGACCAAGGAGACTTCTCTACATGGCAATAGATGGAGTGGTGAGTGCTCAGTCATGTACAGCCTCTGTCAGCTGAATAGTGAGGAATGCAGACTGTGGTTAATTTCGTCAAGGAAAGCCTCCTACTTCAGCAGTTCATTGACTCCTAGTACTTACTCTGAGTCATTTATCGTCATGTACTGTGGCTGTTGGCTACTCTTTCGAGGTGACATAGACCGATGAGTGAACCTAGTTACTTACTTGAGAGTACTAGGTGACTGACACATGCAAAGGTGTTAAAGAGAAGAGGCAGTTTGAATTTACTATAAGGATAAAAAAAGAATGGTTGAAAATAATGTATAGATTTGCTTATGAATATTTTGAATAGCATTATGTAACATGAGATGACACGTCTTTTTAGGCACCACGCGCCAAAATGAACCAGCAGCGTTCCAGGAGATTTAGGGCGTCAAAGGAAGGGGTGGAAGCCGCAGCTGAGAAGCAGCGGGTCAGAGAGGAAATACTTGCGAAAGGTAGGGAAAGCTTATCTTTAAGTTGAACCCTTTCCCTTTTTCTGCATTTCTCAGTGCTCTAAAGTCCCTGGTGGGTACCTAGGTTAGAGCTAAGTCTCAGAGAAGAGGAAGTGGGAGAGGGACCCCGCAGCCACTGGAAGCGAGTCTCCGCAGCTCAGTGCTCGTGGTGTGGCGTGTGGTGGTTCTGTTTCTGAGACGGGCTCTCTGTAACAGCCCTAGCGGTCGTGGACCTCTCTCTGGAGACCAGAGACCCTTCGACCTCTCCCTTCCTAGTGCTTGGCTTCATCGGGGTTATTTGTTGGTATTTGCTACCCACAGCATATAATAGATGGAAAAGACATGATTATTTGGGGCGTGTGTGCACTTCACATCTATAGAAAAGCTGTCATGGACCTGCGTTTATAAATTATACATATCTTAATTTATTTGGAAGTGTGAAATGTGTAAGGATATAGATATTTAGCCATGGCTTGTAATTAAGACTCCCTGCAACCACCACCTCAGGCTATCCAGGAACTCACTCTAGACCAGACTAACCTTGAACTCAGAGATCTGCCTGCCTCTGCCTCCCAAGTGCTTAGATTAAAGGCGTGTGCCACCACCTGGCTGCAATTAAGGCTCTTCCAGCTTGTTTATGATAGGATATTTTGATGATTTATTAAGAACTATTGTCAGCTGGGCTTAATGGCACACACCTTTAATCCTAGCCTTTGTGAGGCAGAGGCAGATGGATCACTGATCACTGTGAGTTCGAGGCCAGCCTGGTCTATAAAGTGAGTCCAGGACAGCTTAGGCTACACAGAGAAACCCTGTCTCAAAAAAGCAAAAAACCAAAACTATTGTCTACATTAAAACCGTTAGCTCATGTTCTATTATAGAGGAAAGACTTCATGATTTTTGTTTCTGTGTTGTAATATCTTTTGTATATACTGTGTATTGTTTGACAATCTTGTTAAAGCATTAGTTATCACCCTGTGGATCGCGACCCATTTTGGGGGTTGAATAACCCTTACACATTGGTCTGCATATCAGATATTTACACTTTGATTCATAACTAGCAAAATTATAGTTATGAAGTATAAATTAGACTAATATTATGGTTGGGGTCACCGTAACATGAGGAGCTATATCAAAGGGTCTTAGCAGGGAAGGTTGAGAGCCACTGTGGTGAAGCTTAGTTTAAGTTGAAAGGAAAAATGCTATTTTCTTCTTGGAGAGGGAGTCATCTTTTTCTTATATGAAAACATCTTTCTTTCATATTTGAATTTTCTTGTTACTGTTCTGACTCACTATTGATTAATTTACTTTACTTTTTATGGGGAAAACAAAACATTGCCTCTTTTGTCTAGGTGGCTTTCTCCCTCCAGAAGAAATAAAAGAAAGATTTGACAGCAACTGTATTACACCAGTAAGTAGTCTCAGGCTTTGCTAGCTACTGCTAACTCTTAAATGATAGGTTAATTTCTTTCTTTCTATCATTTTAGGGAACTGAGTTCATGGACAATCTTGCTAAATGCCTTCGCTATTACATAGCTGATCGTTTAAATAATGACCCTGGGTGGAAAAATTTGACAGTAAGTTTCATACGTTGGTACTTCAGAAAGATTAGAGTGATCATCCGAGGCAGTTCTTTGATATAACTGATATTATTTATCCCTTTCCCCCTATAAAATGCTAGTTGGCTGACAGAGAAAAGAGTAGCTTTCCAGGTTATTGGAAATGCCTTGCATGGCCAGGTTTTATATAGCTGATTTTTTTTTTCTTAATGCCAATTTTGTTCTCTTACCTCACTGTGAAGCCATAAAATGGATTCATAATAAAAATATATATACATATAAGAATGTAGTTTTTAACTGGAAAGTAGATTTCTCATTAGATATCAAAATGTAGCAGATTTTAATTTCTCAGGAAGATTTAAGTAAAACTTGAGTGAACTTTTCTGTAGTAGCAGCTTAAGGTGTGTTTCAATTAGACTTGATAAACCTTGTATTGATTGCTCTTGGGGTTTGAATGATTTGGTACTGTATTCTTGATAGTCAGCAGTCAGCCCTTAGGTGCTGACCCTAGCCATTTTATTCCGTTTCATCCTCTGTGATACCTTAGTTGTCAGTGGTGTGGTGTTAGTGTGTAGCATGCACCTTCTTTAGAGATTGTCCCACTAATGCCATACGGATGAAATTGTCTCAGTTTTTCTTAAGGCAGTCAGTTCGCTTTGTTCTGGTGGAGGAAACTGGAGAGGTGAACTAAGCATATAAAAACCTTTTTTAATAGGTTATATTATCTGATGCTAGTGCACCTGGTGAAGGAGAGCACAAAATCATGGATTACATTAGACGACAAAGAGGTAAAATTAAAAAATATTTGATTGTATGTTGTTATAATGAATATAACCAAGGCTGCAGATTTAGCTTTGTTGTTGTTGTTTTGAGACAGTTTATCCTCTGTGTATCCTTGGCTGTCGTGGACTCAACTTTGTAGACCAGGCTGGCCTCAAACTAACAGGGATCCACCTGCCTCTGCCTCCCAAGTGCTGGGATTAAAGGTGTGTGCCATTGGGGGTGCAGCTTAATGGTAGAAGATGAATTTAGCACACGAGGTACATGGGTGTTATTCCCAGCACTGCCTAACATTGAACAGGCAGGCTATTAGGTAGAAAGTACTTGGCAAGTTTGGTACTTCTGTTGTGTATACTATGTTTCTAAAATACAACTTCCTCTCCCTCCCCCCCCCCCTTTTTTTTTTTAGCTCAGCCTAACCATGACCCAAATACTCATCATTGTTTGTGTGGAGCTGATGGTAAGTGTCTTCTTGAGGATCTACTGTTCTTGGATTTAAACCAGAGTATGTTGGCGTATTGTTGTGTGATAGGTATTTTAGGGGTGGTTACAATTCTTAGATGTCTTGCTTAAGTCTAGAAGGAATCACTGTTGATTTGCTATTTTACTGTGGCCAGTGATCTCCTGTCAAACTTTAGACATCACGTCCTTGACATTACAATGGGCAGTTTGCCAAATGTTATCTTAGTGGTGGTTATTATAGGTCCATGTCTCCAAATGACTTGTAGATGGAGAACCTACTGCTAGGACGGATGACTTCTTAATTTGGCTGCCTTTGCTCTGTGTTCAGTGGGGGCCTTTTCTTGTGTCATTGGTTAGTAGTACTTTGATTATGGTAAAGGATCCTTCCAAAGTACCATTCGCTTATTCTTTTCTTATTGATTGATAGCTGATCTCATTATGCTTGGCCTTGCTACCCATGAACCTAACTTCACCATAATCAGAGAAGAATTCAAACCAAACAAACCCAAACCATGTGCTCTTTGTAATCAGTTTGGACATGAGGTCAAGGATTGTGAAGGTTTGCCAAGAGAAAAGAAGGGAAAGGTAAGAGCTTTAAGATGGACATTATTACCCTATTTGAAAAGTCTGTTATCATGGGAAAATATGGACACTGCCACAAAGTATACCATTTCAGCCACTTTAAAATATGCCATTAGCCACCAACTCTATTCAGACTGCCTCATAAAAATATTTCATAGAAACGCAGCTTTTGAAATAATGTGAAGCAAATCTGTATTCACAAGTTTAACATACTCACTCTTTCTACTTTATATTTTTCCAGTGTAATTTATGTTCCCATGAAGGTAGGCTCTTACAGATGGTGATGCCCATGAAGGTGAATGTTTGTGAAGATGGTTCAAAAGATGGCGTTTTTGGGGGTTTTCAAGACAGTTTCTCTGTGTAGCCTCGGCTGTCCTAGACTTGCTTTGTAGACTAAGCTGGCCTCGAATTCACAGTGATCCACCTGCCTCTGCCTCCCAAGTGCTGGGATTAGGCCTGTGCCATGACACCCACCTGATTACTATTTTCTTTTTTTTTTAAGGAACTACAAATCAAATATATTAAGCATCATGTTACTTTTTTGTTTTTTCCGTTTTGTTTGTCTGAGCTTACTTGGTTGAAGTCCCTTCTACATGTGTTTCTACTTGGGAATTTGGTGCTTGGGAGAAAAGTGAAAAGCATTTAAATATAGTATACTGTATGATTTCACACAGGTAGTACAATAAATGAAGTATACATGAATCTGGGTACAAATGTTCACAGAGATGGGACCAGGGGAATATTTGTCAAAATATGGAAAATACGGTTGGACGAAGGTGTTTTGTTGGCAAATAAGTCTTTCATAGTGACCTATGAGTTAAGAATGTTTTCTGATTTTCTTTAAAAGATTTTAGTTTGTGTGTGTGTGTGTGTGTGTGTGTGTGTGTGTGTGTGTGAGACACACACACACACACACACACACACACTCATTCATATTGGAGCTGGAGTTAAAGCTTGTGAGCTTCCTGACCGTGGGTGGTGGAAACTGAACTTGGGTTCACTGAAGGAACATTAAATGCTCTTAACCATTGAGCCATCTCTCCAGCTTCCTTGTACTCTTTTTTTTTTTTTTTTTTTAAAGGAGTTTAAAAGTGTTCTGGAAGATGAAAGAATATTCACCTGCATATGTCTCCCCAAAAGTAAAATCTGTTCAGCTGGCCCTTCATACCATATGCTGATTTCTGGTCTAGGTGTGATTGTTGTAAAATGGTTTGGTGCATATTTCAAATTTTAGTATTTAAATATTAAATGGTTCTTAAGTTAGAAAAACCTCAAGATTTGTATGGCTGGAAAAAATGAGAGCATTGGGCTGGACATGGTCTCCTCTGTCTCTTACAGCATGATGAACTTGCAGATAGCCTTCCTTGTGCAGAAGGGGAGTTTATCTTCCTTCGCCTGAGTGTCCTTCGAGAGGTATGCTTCAATGGTTACTGAAATTGGAGTTTCTAAAATATGTTCTTTTTATTGCTTTAATGTCAGTATTCTGTTTTGGTTGTAGTATCTGGAAAGAGAGCTCACCATGGCCAGTTTACCATTTCCGTTTGATGTGGAGAGGAGCATTGATGACTGGGTGTTCATGTGCTTCTTTGTGGGCAATGATTTCCTTCCTCACTTGCCATCATTAGAGATTAGGTATGTTTTTCCTTGGGATGTGTCAGGGACCCTCTCAGCCTTCTTGACTTTACAGAGCCCACTGTCCTAATGAATAATGTTTATTTCCTGGTGGCAGGGAAGGTGCAATTGACCGTTTAGTTGGCATATACAAAAACGTGGTACATAAAACTGGGGTAAGTTTATTCTTGAGTAATTTAAAAACAAGTATTTGGTTTTTTAAGAAGATCGTTTTACATGTATTTTATCACTTACAGGGTTACCTTACAGAAAGTGGTTATGTCAATCTGCAAAGAGTACAGATGATCATGTTAGCAGTTGGTGAAGTTGAGGATAGCATTTTTAAAAAGAGAAAAGATGATGAGGTAAATACATTGCAGTAGCTGAAATTGCTCCTGTCTCTCCTAGGCTGTGATGGACTTTTACCTGTCTGAGTGTGTTGAAATATCACTGTTGTGTTGTCACAGATGTAATCCCAAGCCTTGGTTCTTATTTATTTTATAAAGGCTGTTATGTTTACTGTGTGGAATTATGTTTTGTACATTATTTGAGTTGAGTTGTAATTTTCCTTTCCTAACCTTATTTTGGGTTTAAATCTAAAAACTTGAAGCCTAAGTTGGCATTGAGCTAGTGGCTGTCATGTTTATAGGCACTATTTATATACTCTAGAAACAGGGTCAGGCCTAGGAGCTTGTATGCTAGGAGTTCAGGTGTAGGATCTGACTGAGTTGGATGACATCAGTCAGGGCAGTATGATAGAAGGGTGTAGGCTCTGTGGAGGGTGGTGGCTCCTGAGTAAATGGAAGGGTAAAGGAAGTAGAGTGACAAAGCACCTGGAAGCTGATGATGTCGGACTTGCAAGTGCTTGTGGAGAAGTCCAAGCTCTATCTTGGGCAGTTCAGAGTTTGTTAATTCTTTGCAGTGAGATAGCAGATACTGTCGGAATAGGAAACTGGGGTGAGGGGCAGGTACAAATTGAAGATCATTTGGAGATGAGTATGAGGCACTACAGGACATGACACGGGGAAGCCTTGGAAACAGTTTTAGAACTGTAGTTGATAGGAAGAGGTACTTGAAGCCTTGAGTGAAAATGTGAAATTTTATAGGAGCTTGTGTGAAAGTGCCCCACAGGAGTATGGGAAACACTTTTTAATAAGAGGAGGCTGTAATCCCAGCACTTGGGGAGGCAGAGACAGGTGGATCTCAGTGAGTTTGAGGCCAGCCTGTCCAGGACAGCCAAGGCTACCCAGAGAACCCCTGTCTCAGGAAGGAAAAAGAAAAAGAAAGAAAGAAACCGGGTCTAGAGAGATCTAAGGATATCCCTAAATAGAAGCTACAGGTTAGAGTGACTTAGTCATGTCACCTAGTGGTTGGCCAGGGGTACAGACCTTGAAGAAGCTGGTGGCTGGAGGGGCAGCAGCCTAGCGGCAGAGCGGCTGTAGATTGGTTGTAGGCATAGCAAGGAGACGGAATGGGGGAACCGAGCTATAGTAGCTTCTTATGGGAACAAAATTCTGATTTCATAAAGACTCGGGCTATACTGAGCAAAGAGCAAGTAGTGGTTATATTGTTTCTGTTTTCTTCAACTTTGTGTACCACAATTCTGTTCTTTAATTTTAGTACTTTGGGCCTTTATGATATATATATATATATATATCCCCCAGTTGTCTTAGTATTTAGTTGTTTTTTTTTCCAAGTATCTACTGGAGCAGCTGTTTTGAGCGTGTGTGTGTGTTTACTATGTCTTCAACTTTTATAGTGTTTTCTTTATTGATACTCATACTTAACAAAAAGTAATGTGTGCTGTGTTACAACTTGGCATAAACCCATGCAAGAGCAGTTTTTATATATGGCTTTAGCGGGTGCTCTGCTACTAAATATTGATGATAATTTAGCATTAAAGGGGACGGGATTTGATTTCTACCATAGTGTTTCAGACTTATTATGGTTTCTGGCTGACCTTGCTGAGAGGAGGGTATATTAAGCTCTGGTGTCCCTGAAGTCATATTGTCGTTCTCCATGGCTATACAACAGGGGGATCATCAGATTTTTGTTATGAAACTTCTAGAAAGTATGTTTGTGGCGTTTTGGCAAATTCATAAAGGTGTTCATAGCACATAAAAATTAAAGACCAGTAAGATTCACACTGGCGATGTACCAACCTTTAGAGCCAAATATTCTTTAGGGCACAGAATGGAAGGCTTCAGAAAACGATGTGTCAGTAGTTATTAAAATTGAGTGGTTAAGGGCTGGAGAGATGGCTCAGTAGTTAAGAGCACTGCCAGCTCTTCCAGAGGTCCTGAGTTCAAGTCCCAGCAACCACATGGTGGTTCACAACCATCTATAATGTGATCTGTGCCCTCTTCTGCAGATAAAGCACTCACAATAAATAATTTTTTTTTTTTTTTTTTTTAAAGAAAATTGAGTAGTTAAGGCTGTATTGTGGTGCTGTAGTTTTTGAATTTTGGTAATCCTTAATATGAGCTTAGCTATGTGGCAAGGTTTTGATTGCCAGTGATAAGGCAGGAGACAAAACACCAGACAAAAATGTCTACCCTCCAGAAGCTTGTGTTCTTTAGGGGGAGATGGACAGACAACACAGTAGCCAGCTTATCCTTGTAGTAGAGTTTAGAAGCCTTAGGATAAACACTATTTGGCAAAGTTGTAAAGGCAAAATTGCAGTTCTAGAAAACACAGCAAGAAGGCCTTACTGAGAGATGAGTGCGAATAAAGGCATGAATAATGTGAAGGAGTCTGTGTGCCTTGTAGGTATTGAGAGGAAGGGCTTAAAACCCAGACGAACAGCAGTGCCAAGGCTCTGGACAGGAGCTGCCATGTCTGTGCACTGAATAGCAAGGAGCAGGCAGTATGTGGCAAGGTCAGAGGAGGCAGGGCAGATCAGAGTATTGGTGTAAAGTTTCAAAAAGGGATGGGGGCCAGATGTAGGTACCTTTATAGGCTATTTTAAGAACTTAGCTTTATTATACACCAATGGAGGGTTCTGGATAGAAAATTGGCAAGATTTGACTTTCCCCCTACCTTGTTTTCATTAACTATGGAGGGCAGATGTTCATGCAGATGAGGCCACAGAGGGATTTTGAAAGCAGTACTAATGGGGGTGGTTAATGGGGGTTGTAAGAGAGAAATGAGGTGCCAAGAATGACCCTAGAGTATTTCCAAGCACGTAGAAAGTATTTAGAGCAGCTCCTCTAAGATAGGTTATGGTGCAGGATGCTTTTAGAGGTGGAGGTGAGAATTCCATTTTGGACATGCTTAATTCAACGTACCCAGATGAGGGTCTGGAAGGGAGAGGTCTTGGTTGTGGTTAGTGTTTAAAGCCAAGAAGTCAGGTGCTCATTCCCATGTGGAGAGAAGAGATCCAAGTACTGGGCCCAAGGGAACAGTAGCATTGAGCAAAGGCAGGAAGCAAGAATAGAGGAAAGCCAGGTGAAGAGTGTGACTCGAGGAAGTTCTGGAAAGGACTGACAGGTTTCAGCCTACAGAGAAGCTTCTTTGAGAGTCAGGAAAGGCTTGATTGGAGAAATTAGTGAGGGAGCCAGCTAGATAGCTCAGTGGGTAAAGGCAAGCCAAGCCAAGCCGTGTGAGCTGCATTTGATTTCTGAAACCCACGTGATAGGAGAGAACAGATTTCTGGAAGTTATTCTCTCCTCCCCCCCTCTCTTCCCCCCACCCCCCACTTTACTCTCTGATACAAATTATGAGAAGAAGTTATGAGATACTGAGAACTAGGGATATAGCTGAATATATAGACTATTTACCTCATGTGAGAAGTCCTAGGTTGGGTTTCCAGAATCACAGAAAGAAATCAAAAAGGAAGAAAAAAATAGTTTCCTTACCATTGGAGGTTTCATAGACTCATCCTTGGGTATGTTTTGTTAAATCCCTCTCCTGAGCTGTGTGTGGTGGTGCATAGCTTTAATCCCAGCAGAGGCAAGCGGATTTCTGAGTTCCAGGCGCCTGGGCTACACAGGGAAACTGTCTTGAAAAATAACAAAAACTCTCTCCTGGCAGAAAACATCAATTTCAGATCTCATTAAAGTTTTGCGTAACAATTGGCAGGACGTACTTAGAAGAGATACAGGTAATCTGCCCGGGTGGTCACCAGTACTACACCTGCTGGCTTCTGTTTTAGGCCACAGTGGGAGCCAGGACCATCTTAGCTATTGTTTCGAGCATGAACTTGCAAACCTGTGGAATGGGCCATTGTTAATGGGGAGCAGTATCAGCCCCAAACTCTGGAGAGTAGAACTCATGGTTGTCCTTTGAGGACAGAGAAAGTACTCTACTCTGTACATTAACTTTGCCCAGAATAAACAGTAACCTTGAATTCCTCTTTCTCTCTTGATATCTCTTTTGGAAGCTAGGGCTTAGTGTTTGTGGAGTCTCACTTCTTGCGTGTTGCCATTCATGCTAGAGTTAGGAGTGATTAGCCTCTGAGTGTCCTTATCAACTGTCTTGCAGAGGTTTTAGATGGCAGTTATATTTAACAACTTAGGATTTGTTGTTTTCTTACTTACATTTTCTCCATATTGACAAGCTCATTTCATTCAAGGTGAAGTTAAGATCTTTGTCATAGTGCTTACATTTTCCTGAAATGTATTTTTAGTATTCTAAAACAGACCCAGTGTGATGGAGCATGCCTTTAATCCTAGCGCTCGGGAGGCAGAGGCGGGTGGATCGCTGTGAGTTTGAGGCCAGCCTGGTCTACAAAGCGATTCCAGGACAGCCAAGGCTACACAGAGAGACCCTGTCTTGAAAACTCTTACGAACAATTTATTTGTATCTAAATTCAGTCCTTCTGCCTATGTAGAGTTCTGATATACATGGCCTTGTATATATAGTGTGGTGCCTCGTTTAGTCATGTCTCCAGGTAAATGGTCTTATGACTCACTCCTGCTAATGTTTAACTCTGACATTTTTGTGTAATAATTTGACAGAATATGTGGATTTTATACTTTTAGGACAGTTTTAGAAGACGACAGAAAGAAAAAAGAAAGAGGATGAAGGTGAGTTTTAATTAATCACATGAGATTGATTATAGTTTAGCTTTTTTGAGGACGTTATTTATTGCAGTAACTGTTCCTTACTCAGTCAAGAACATACGTATCCAAACTGCTGTGTTGGAGCTGGTAAAAGAATACTGGGATCTCCCCCACCCCCCCCCACCCCCCCCCACCCCCGTGTGTGTGTGTGTGTGTGTGTGTGTGTGTGTGTGTGTGTGTGTGTGTGTGTGTTCATTCTTGAGCCTTTACTCCTTCTGCTTTCTGTGTACAGGAACTACTGGTATGTGCCATCATCCATAGCCTCTGGTTTATTTTACTTTAGAAATTTTATTTATTATGTATACAGTACTCTGCCTGCATGCACTTCTTCTGCCAGCCAGAGGAGGACACCAGATCTCATTATAGATGGTTATGAGCCACCATGTGGTTGCTGGGAATTGAACTCAGGACTTTTGGAAGAACAGTCAGTGCTCTTAACCGCTGAGCCATCTCTCCAGCCCCTCCCTTTCCTAACCCTGGAGTCAGGGCTTCTACCTGATGGATAAGTAGGCAACAAGTGGCACTTGAGTATTAGAGTCGTTGGTGAAAATTGGGCAGTTTTTATAATAACAACAATTGGCCCTTTGCATCTTCTAGGAAGTTTCTGAGCTCACTTTCTCTTCCTTCATCATTGCTGTGTCAGGCCTTTTACAATGGCCTTCTGAACTATGTTTCTTAGCTCTGAATTCTCCACAGACTCCTCATTCCCTTCAGAATTCAGCTCTACCTTGGCTCTGGTCTAATCATCCAGCATATTCCCTGCTGTCCCCCAGATCCACCTGTGTGTGCTGTTGAGCGCTGCCTTCCTCTGTCCTTCCCACTTGATTCCTGCCTTTGTTACTCCCTCTCATCATATGCAGGGTCTCCCTTGTTGGTTTTGCTCTTAGTATTGACCAAACCTTTCTCTTAACTGTGCTGCTTCTTGTCTGCCTGTGAAATTGATTCTATACTTAATTACATAATATTTTGTAGTTTTTTTTTTAACCAGATGGGTTTTCAAAGTTGTTATTTTTACTATGTTTTATAAGATTTGAGCAGTGTCTGGGAATTGAAAGGGAGAAATGTTAAGTTGCTTGCCATTGCGTTCGGGTTCGAGAGCACTGTCTTAGTTAGGGTTACTATTGCTGCGACGGAGCACCATGCATGACCCAAAACAACTTGGAGAGGAAACAGTTTTTTTCACTCACAGTTGCTTATTAACAGTTCATCATCAAAAGCAGTGAGGGGAGGAACCTGGAGGCAGGAGCTGATGCAGAGGCTTGCTCCTCATGGCTTGCTCAGGCTGCTTTCTTACAGAACCCAAGACCACCAGCCCAGGGACGGCCCCACCCATAATGTGCTGGGCCCTCCCCCACCACTCACTGGTTAAGAAAATGCCGTGAAGGCTTGCCTACAGCGGGATCTCAGGGAGGCATTGTCTCATGTGAGGCTCTCTCTTTTCAGATGACTCTAGATTGTGTGTCAAGTTGACATAAAACTAGCCAGCACAAGCATACTATTATGTGTACTTTAGGGCAAAGTTTTTAATTATTATAGACGGTCGCTTGTAATGTTCATGGAAATCCATGCGACTTTTCAATGAGTTTAGTAGTAAAGCACTTAAAATAAGAACTGTCCCATTGTCCTCTTTTCTTTCTGTCACTAACTGTGTTGTACTTTAACTTTATTTCCATTTTTGTTAGAGAGATCAACCAGCTTTTACTCCTAGTGGAATATTAACACCTCATGCCTTGGGTTCGAGAAATTCACCAGGTTGTCAAGTAGCCAGTAATCCACGGCAGGCGGCCTATGAAATGAGGATGCAGAGCAACTCTGTAAGTGGCTGGCTGACTTCTGTGTGCTGTGGAGTGATTGATATCCGGTTCCCTTTGGGATTGTGTCTGTGGATTTTTATCATTTTGCCTAAGATTTTGTCTTACAGGATTTTGCCATCATCTTTTGTCTTTGGGATACTGTAACTGTGTTAAATCTACCTTTTACTAAGATGAAAATCACTAAATGAAGTGAAAGAAAAGTATATGGGGCAGTTAGTATAATACAAGTGAATATAAAGAGACAGCTACGTGGCTGTCCAAACAGACTGCAGCTGCTTGCCTTTACCCTGAAGCACCGAGGGGCCAGTGGTTCTAGAAACATGACTGGGGCACCCAAGTGTTTCCATCCTGAGACTGCAGAGGCCAGTGACTGTGTTCACTTATTCTCCCTCCTTCTTCGTAGGGTCCAGTTATGTGAGCGTGCCATTTGGTTCTTGCTTTCACAAGGGAACCGGAGTTTGGATAGTCAGGGATGCCTTAAAGTATCTGTTCAGAGCTGCTCCATGCCTTAATTGGGACCTTGAGGTTTTAGTCATTGAGGAGTATTTTTTTTTTTTTTTTCTTGTTTTTTCCAAAACAGGGTTTCTCTGTGTAGCCCTGGCAGGCTGTCTTGGCACACGCTCTGTAGACCAGGCTGGCGTCAAACTCAGAGATCCCCCCGCCTCTGCCTCCCAGCTGGGACTGAAGGTGTGTGTCTGGCCTTTCTCTTGTAGTTGGATGTGGGTTGAATTCAGGTGCTCGTCTAGTGCAGCCAGCACGCCACTCACCAAGTCATCTTTCTAGCCTTGGGCACGTACATTGTCGCTCCCCAAGCCATCTTTCTAGCCTTGGGGACATACATTGTCACTCACCAAGCCACCATCTTTCCAGCCTTGGGGACATACATTGTTCTGGGGGGGGAAAAAGACACAGTTTTGAAAGGAAAGTGCCTTTAAGGTCTGTGTGAAGTATAATTGAGTTTTACTTGGTATGTAGTGTGAACTGTCTTCGTGTTAAGGATTCTGTTTTAGTATTAAAGTGTTGAGAGCCTTTCGAGCTCTCAATTTTAAAGTAATTCACTTTACTTGAAATAACTAATCTGCTATGATTAACAGGAGGAAAACTTAACTATGAAAGTATTTTCTATTATGACAGTTTTGGTGATTTAGCTTAACTATAACTGCAAAAATTAAAAAAAAAGATTTTTTATGTATATAGTGTTCTGCCTGCATACGTACCTGCCCACCAGAAGAGGGCACCAAATCTCATCATAGATGGTTGTGAGCCACCATGTGGTTGCTGGGAATTGAACTCAGGATCTTTGAAAGAGCAGCCAGCGCGCGCGCGTGCGTGCGTGTGTGTGTGTTATTGTTTTTCAAGACAGAGTTTCTCTTTGTTAGTCCTAGCTGTCCTGGACTTTCTTTGTAGACCAGTCTGGGCTCGAACTCACAGTGATCCGCCTACCTCTGCCTCCCAAGTGCTGAGATTAAAGGCGTGCACCCCCATGCCCAGCCACAGCAGCCAGTGCTCTTAACCTCTGAGCCATCTCTTCAGCCTTCAAAATATTTTATAAAAAGTTTCAATGAAATATTAAAATATATAAGGTCCCATTGTGTTCTTTGAATTTGGTACAGAGGAACTAATAATTTAAAGTTATCACCCAGATTTTAGCAATACTAATAAAAATCTCCATTTTTCTATTTTACATTCTGAATTTTAAAACTATACATGTAAAATAATTCAACAGTTTTCTGATGGAGTCTCATTAAATTGTTTCTTTCTAATGAGTGCTTGGGTCCCGCTGATCCCTTATTATTTAATTGCACTCTCATGAGCTTTGTTAGGGGTGTGTGTTATGTATTACAGATAATATAATTTTTCCTTCAGGTATTCTTTTTAAAGAATTTTACTATTTGATAGCAGAGAATGATTGTGAATTCATGATATCAGAAAACTACCAAAGGAAATCAAGATTTAAGTTGAATAAATTTTTTTGTCTCTTAAACTATTTTTCTTTTGAAACAAGTTTTGTCTTAATAATTCTTTGGAGTCTGAGCAAAGGAAGTTTGATACTTTGTTGCTTTTCTTGCGAAGGTCCTGGCCAGGGCCAGTCTCTGTCCTTTCTGTGTGTGTTTGCTCTGTCTGCTTTAATAGCTTTAAACCTGTTAGCTTGAAACTTTGTGAATGAGTAGTGGGTGTTTGGCTATACCTTCTTGTATCAAACGAATAATGAAATCTTCCTATAATGTCACAATTGTCTGCAGAGCCCTTCAATATCTCCTAATACAAGCTTTACCTCTGATGGCTCCCCATCTCCACTAGGAGGAATTAAGAGAAAAGCAGAAGACAGTGACAGTGAGCCAGAGCCAGAGGATAACGTCAGGTAAAGCCATTTTTGGGGGGGGTAGCACTTTGTTGGCAAATTGCTGGACTAGATGTGGCCTAATTATTGCTATTTAGCTTAGAGCAGCAATGTCTTTAGATACTTGCCTGTGATCTTTTTATCCAGCAGTAATTAATATGGAGAGTTAGAATACTCACTAATTCCACAGAGATGTGTAACCTATTGCTGTTAAACCCACCCATCTAGATTAGTATGCAGGCAGCTTTCTGTCTTCCAAGCTGTTTTCCCCTCAGAGACCAAGCGCTAGATTGGCTAGGCACAGAGGTTTAGCTCCGATGATGTGATCTGAATGTTACTGTTTGGAGATTATATTTTCAGGTTTCTTAACCTAGAAAGTTCAGATACATTTGGACAATAACATAGTTTGCCTTAGCATTCTCAACCAAAAAGGTTCCTCCTCAAAACCTCATGTGCAGAAATCATTTAACAGAATTGCATGTGTGTAATTTGGTTGCGTTACAGGAGTTTCCCTTTAGCTGTATACTTGAAGTTTATAGTGGGAAACTTTGGTTTTGTAACTGCATCAGAGACTGAAGTCCAGATAACCCTGAGCTTTCTGAACAAAGCAAAACAATTTTAAAAATTATAGCTTGCAGCCGGGCGTGGTAGCGCATGCCTTTAATCCCAGCACTCAGGAGGCAGAGGCAGGCGGATCGCTGTGAGTTCGAGGCCAGCCTGGTCTACAAAGTGAGTCCAGGATGGCCAAGGCTACACAGAGAGACCCTGTCTCGAAAAACCAAAAAAGAAAAAGCTTGCTAAGAATTTAGGAAAATGTTGTGTTTCAAAGTTCAGCAATGTTGTGCTTCTTGTATAAAAGATAGAATGTGGAGATTTGTATTTATGATTAAGAACTTCTTGAGTAGGTCATATATGCTTTATTTTCCTAGTATCCTTTAATCAGATTAGCCATGAGATAAACATTTAATCTAGCAGTGGTTTCTGCAGTCTGTCAGTCTGGGTTTCCATTGTAGAAGGACTCAGTTTTATTTGATATTTAAAAATATGTTTTAGCCTAATGAATGTCTGTGTACTATGTACCTGGTTCCTTGAGAGGCCAGAGGAGCTGTCAGATCTCCTAAAATTGGAGTTACAGGTGGTTGTTGGGGGCTGGGATTTGAACCTGGGTCTTCTGGAAAAGCAGCCAATGCTCTTAACCTCTGAGCTATCACTCCAGTGCTCTCACCTCCCCCCACCCCCCCTTTTTTTAAAGTCAAGATCTCACTGTCTAACTTTGGTTTGTGTGGAACTTTGTAGATCAGGCTGGTCTCAGACTGATAGAGAGAGACCTGCCTGCTCCTGCCTCCAAATACTGGAGTAAAGGCAAGTGACAGCTTAGCTCACTAGATTCTTTTTTATTTATCATGTAGCCATCATGACAAACACTGGTTTAATAGGTAACTTGATGTGTTCAGTAATTTATTGTTTAAAAGTGGTGTTGGGGATGGTTAGGTAAAACAGGGTTTCTATCGAGAAATGATTGAGATGGCCAGGCGTGGTGGTGCACGCCGCTAACCCCAGCACTCGGGAGGCAGAGGCAGGCGGTGCAGTGTGAGTTCCAGTCTAGAAAGTGACTCCAGGACGGCCAAGGCTACACAGAGAAACTTTCTCTGTCTCGAAAAACCAAAAAAAAAAAAAAAAAAAAAGAAAGAAAGAAAAAAGAAATGATGAGGCTTTGGGCTTTTTGTTTCATTTATGTTTTTATGTAAAGCAGTCAGTGGAGGCCATGTCTTCTAGTTCTGGCAGGTGGTTTGGGAGGACGGTGTGTTCTCTGTAGTTACTTTGTTAGTCTGACGCTTGTGTGAAAGTTCTTAATGAACCTGATGTTCTCTGTCCGTCTTGATTTTTTTTAAAAAAGGTTTTTAGTTTATTCCTGTTCCTTGAATAAAATATTTAAATCTTTTAGAGAATAAAAATACAAACAAAACACATTTGGGGGCAAAGATTTGATGTGGGCTGGAGAGGGGGGATCAGAGGTTAAGAACATGGCTGCTCCTGCAGAGGACCTGGTCTTGTTCCCAGTACTCACATGGCAGCTGCTGTCTTTAACTCCAGTTCCCGGGCATCCCATGCTTGTAGCCATGAGACGTGCACGTGGTCCTCAGGGTCTTACACTCCGGAACATAGATGGAAAGTTTAAGTTATGATCGCGTATCTTCCATGTTAATGATAGTAAGTGAATTAACTGACCTGTTTATAGGTTACAGCAGAACCTAAGCGAGGAGAACAGGGGTGTGTGGGGACAGTGTGTAAACAGATCTCTGTCTCCTAGGCGGACGTCAGAGCTCGTGGTTGAAAAGGATGAGACAAGCAAGGGCAGAGAGGAACAGTATGCAGTAGACAACACAATCTCTGCATGCTCCCTAGATTATTTTGTTTTTTAAAAAACATTTACAATAACTACCTTCTTCATATGATAGAATACATTATTAAGAATGTTGAAATATAAAATATCTTTAATATTTTAATCTTAGGACATAGTTTTAGAATTATTGCACAATTTAAGGAAACATGGGAAGCAGTATTAAGATTGGCACAAACAAGGATCATGTGCTTACTCAATAGTTGGTTATATTCTATCTCTCTCTTTCTTGGTTTTCGAGACGGGGTTCTCTGTGTAGCCTTGGCTGTCCTGGACTCACTTTGTAGACCAGGCTGGCCTCGAACTCACGGAGATCTGCCTGCCTCTGCCTCCCGAGTGCTGGGGTTAAAGGGCATACATCACCATGCCTGGCTTTATAATGGCCTTACCAGAATCAGTATTTAGGTTTCTGATGTTTAATCCTCTTTAAGTTGATAAATGCTGAAAGTGGAGTGTGTAGAAAGTTAAATGAATCTCTGTTAGCTTTCTGTTCAGGTCCTTTAATTTACCTTAGATATTAAGTATAAATAGGTTTAGATTGGGAATCAGTAGCCGGTCTATAGTTGCTCATGTATTGATTGAACACAAACTTTACCTGGGTTTTAGGTTGTGGGAAGCTGGCTGGAAGCAACGATACTACAAGAACAAGTTTGATGTGGATGCAGCTGATGAGAGATTCCGACGTAAGGTGGTTGAGTCCTATGTTGAAGGGCTGTGCTGGGTTCTTCGGTATTACTACCAGGTACCAAAGGACGTTTTCCTTCTAAGTTTCTGCCTAATCATTTTAGAAAACCAGTAATTTCTATACTTTCATGAATATTGAATATCCTTAGATAGAAATCTATACTTGTTATTTTAACTTTTTTATCCAAAATTATTACTATGATTAATATTTGTAAAGACTTGGAGGCTCCTTAGGAATTACTCTATCAATAAAATTTGGTTTTGTTGTGTTAAAGGAATTTAGGGATTGATCGGTGTTTGAGTTGGTCTTTAAGATGATTAAAGTTTAACGGGGTTTTGGTTTGTTATTTAAGTAGGATTTAAAAATAGCAGAGTATTTAGCAGTCACTAAGTAAAGAAAGGATACAGTTTGGCACATACCAATAAAAATTTGAAGGGCATTTGACAGTATTGTGGGTTTTTTTTTTTTTTTTTTGAGACCGGGTTTCTCTGTGTAGTCTTGGCTGTCCTTGAACTCACAGAAATCTGCTTGCCTCTGTCTCCCGAGTTTTGGGATTAAAGACGTGCCACCATGCCTGGCTTGAGTTGAACCTTTTGTTAATTGAGATGCCAGGTTGGTGAGAGATTAGATAGACACACGGAAGATTGTAACACTGAAGGACAGTATTGGTTTCATGTTAGGTAAACTAAATGTGGTGCCACCTGGGGATGGATGAAGTCGGTCAGTATGTAGATTGCATCAAGTAGTGCTGGGAAGAGAGCCTCCTTCCTGTTCACACCACACCAGGAAGGCACCTCTTTTTCCTTGAGTAGTACTTGCTTTTGTTTCATTTTTGGTGCGTTTACTAATCCTTTATAGTTAAGAGGACACATGGAAGTATAATAATAAATTTTGATTGTTTAATTTTCAACTACTGTTGAAGTTTCCAACTACTCCCTGCTCAGTAAATATACAGTGTAAACTGCCTTTGGTTTTATTTGATGATAGAAGCTCTGAGACGGGAAAGAAGTGCCATCAAATACATTTTAAGGATAAATCTCTTTTTTTTTTTTTTTTCCCCAAGAGCTCTCGCTCTACCACTGAGTTAAGTCCCCAAACCCAAGGATAAATATCTCAGTGAATTTGTGTTTGTGAATATAAAGTTTGATGTTAACTACTGATTATTCAAGATATTTTTGCAATATTTTTAAACTAAAGGAACCACTGATATGAAGCAGTCAAACAATATTTTGAGCTAAAAAAAAATTAACAAGTAGAGTATATAATAGAAATGACACTTTGCTGGGCGTGGTGGCGCATGCCTTTAATCCCATCACTCGGGAGGCAGAGACAGGTGGATCTCTGAGTTCGAGGCCAGCCTGGTCTACAAACGCGAGTCCAGGACAGCCAAGGCTACACAGAGAAATCCTGTTTCAAAAACCAAAAAAAGAACAGAAATGACATTTTAAAATAGGATATCATAGACTGAGGGATAGTTGTAGACTAATTTTTAAACTGTGTTCGTCATGAAGATATTTGCTCTTATCTGTCGCTACGACTGTAGGGCTGTGCGTCCTGGAAGTGGTACTACCCATTCCACTATGCTCCCTTCGCGTCAGACTTTGAAGGCATTGCAGACATGGCGTCTGAATTTGAAAAGGGCACGACGCCGGTAAGCTTCAAGGTGCTGGATGAAGCAGGAATTTGCATTTGATAATAATTGGGAGTCTTAACTTTTCCCTCTCTTGCAGTTTAAACCACTGGAACAACTCATGGGGGTTTTCCCAGCTGCAAGTGGTAACTTCCTACCACCATCATGGCGGAAGCTCATGAGCGACCCTGTAAGTCTCCGGGCTTGAAAACGAATTGGTAATATTAGTCAGAGCTGCTTTTGCACCTCATAGTTAAAAAAGAACTGAAGTACAAAAAGAATGTGTTCTGTGTATTTCTCACTGCATAATGTGTACTTTCTTTGACTGTGAGCATCATACCCAGTACATAAAACTGATTTGTTTTCAATCTACATGTTACTCTTTTGAGATGGGGTACTTACTATGTAGCCCTGGAATTTCCCCAGTAGACCAGGCTGGCCTTGAACTCACAGAGATCAACCTCTGACTCCCCGGTACCAGAATTTATAAAAGTTGTGAGCTCCTACACCCTCCATAACTATTTTCATTTGTTTCAACCCTATGTACTGACTTCAAGCATTCTGTTTGACTTACCTGAAATTACCTTTAAGTTTTGTGTGTGTGTGCTTGTTAAAGATTGAGACCCAGCCAGGAAATAGGAAATGTTGAGTAACAACTCTTCACTACCTGCATGTAGCCCATAATTATCAGTTCTAAAACTCCTTTTATTTGTTTAAGTCAAATTGTTATTTCATTGTACTGCATCTGGTATTAGCGACCTTCGTGCCTTAGTATCTAGAGAAAATATGTCTCATTTCCTCATTGAGGCTTGGTGAATTGAGTAAAAGTCCTGTCATGTTTTGTGACAATGTATGTGACATTTGTTTTTAATTCTTTTACTTTCTCCCTGGAACAGGATTCTAGTATAATTGACTTCTATCCTGAAGATTTTGCTATTGATTTGAACGGGAAAAAATATGCATGGCAAGGTAAAATTCAGATATTATTCCTTTTTTGTTTACTTTTTTTTCTTTTTTGCTTATTTTCTTCTGTTTTGCTTATTCAAGACAGAGTGGTGTGTGCTTATGTGTGTGTGTGTGCGCGCGTGCGTGCGTGTATCCCTGTCTGGCCTGGAACTCCTTTGTAGATAAGGCTGGGCTCGGACTCAGATATGTCTGCCTCTGTCTCCTGAGTGCTAGGATTAAAGGCATGCACCATCGTAGCTTGGTTTGTTTACAGGACTTACAGGATAAAAGAGTTCTGGAAACCATATTTATTTTTATAACTGTGTGAAAAGTGGATATATCTATTTAATCCATGATTGTTTGTGATCTATATATAGTAATTTTAATAGTAAAGTTTGGTAAATAGTAACTTGTTGAAATAGGTTAAAATTTGCAGGTTTAAATTTGCAGGTTTAGTGTTCTTTGTGACTTTTTTCTTCAACCAGTAGCCCATTGTAACCTTCCAAGGTTGCTGAAAAAGAAACAGTCATGTGCCTTTGAGGTTGTGGAAACTTGTGACAAATATGCTGGAAACTTAACAGTTGGCATTCATTTGTTTTGCTTGTTTTTAAAACTCCTTGTGTAAATTATGTAGGAAAGGAAATTTTAAGATTCATACTAAATTTAAGATGTTATTCAATACTTCACAAATGTTGATCATTGACTATAAGACACAGTAAAAAAAAAAAAAAGTCTCCTTCACCAGATTCTCCTTTTAGCAGATATTCTACCCCCTTTAAGGTTAGTTAAGCTCAGCATTGTGAGGCGGGGGGGTGGGGGTGGGGGGATGCAGCATATAAAGAATTTATATATTGAAGGGCTGGAAGTAGCTCAGTGGTTGGTCGTTTGCCTGGCATGCACAAGTGCCTTTGATCCCCAGCAGACTTACAACACTCACCTCCCCTGTCCACCCAAAATCAAAAAACCATACTGTACTTGCAAGCTTTAAGACATTTGGGGGTTGGCTTTTTTAAGTAGTGGTGATAATTTCATATTGCTTCAATATAATGTTATTGAAAAATGCATCTTACATAGTGGGGCCATGTAAAATGTGCTGTGTCACATGTGAATGGATCAGGCTTTGGAAGGAACTTTGTAGAGGATCTTTTAAGGAGAAGCAGCATGGGAAAATAGAGGGGTAATAAAGGAAAAGCTAGCCGGCACTCGGGAGGTGGAGGCAGGTGGATCAAAGTGAGTTCGAGGTCAGCCTGGTCTACTAAGTGAGTCTAGGACAGCCAAGGCTACACAGAGAAACCCTGTCTTGAAAAATACTGGAAAAAAAATTTTAAAAGTTAGTAAGTAAATATATATGTTTATTAAATACATAATCCAACCCTTGCTTGGGTTTACTAAATAATTATTATATAAACATACAGGTTACATGTCAACTTATGTTATTATAGTATTTGTAGCAATGACAATGAATTGAAATCCACATGGTAATTCGAGAGAGGATAAAATAATGCCCAATAGTTTGAATTTTCCCATATTCTTGCCAATTATTTTTCCTTGGTTTTTTTTTTTTTTTTTTTTTTTTTTTTTCTTTTGCGCTGTCCTGATCACTATGAAATGGTAATTCACAATAGCTTTAATTTACGTTTCCCTGAGGATTCTGATAGTGAACATGTTTTCATGTGCCTTTGGGGCATTTCTATCTTTAAAGAAATATCTATTCAAATCCTTTAGGTTGGGCTGATTTTTAGTTGTTGCATTGAAGTTTTTTATAGTGTATAAATGTTAATCCCATTTGATAAGATTTTGGTATATTTTCTCCAATTCTGTGGGTTGGTTATCTTTTCACTTTTGTTATGGTGTCTGTTAATGCCAGAAATGTTTCAACTTTGGTGCTCTATTTTAGTATTTTGCTTGTCTTTCTGTAACCAAGAAATCATTTGCCAAGTCCAATATCATGGATCTTTGCCTATTTTCTTCTAAGATTTCAGTCTTCAGTAGTATTTGACTTGATATTTGTGTGTGGTATAAGATAAAGCTCCAGTCTTACTCATTCATATGTGGATATCTACTTTTCTATGCATCAGTTGCTAAAATGACTTCTTCCTGTTGAGTGGTCTTGGTACTCTGCAAATCATTTGGATATTTTCAAGGCTACTAATCTAGTCTCGTGGTCTTTATGTCTGTTTTTATGCTCGTACAGTACTGTTTTAATGACTTAGATGGTATATGAGGTCAGAAGGCTTTTCCCTGCTCAGGATTTCCCTAGAGTCTTTTGAGTCGGTATCAGTCACTTATTCCTGTGACAAAATACTTGACCAAAGCTGCCTAGGAAAGAAGCCTGGCAGTAGGAGGCAAGGGGCATCTGGTTCTTATCGCCGAATTAGACGATGTCTAATCGTCAGTGCTCAGCTGCCCTCCTCTTCTTGTTCTTGGGACTCCAGCCATTAAGACAGCTGTCCCCCTTCAGGGGCATCCGTCCCTTCTCAGCTGAACTTCTGGAAACACCTTCACGGATATACTCACAGGTGCCTCTCTCAGGCACCCCGAACCCAGTCAAGCTGACAGTGAAAACTAACCAGCCCAAGTCTCTTGGGAAGTTTCATGATATATATTTTTTTCATCAAATTACGTTAATATTTTCATTTGGATGCCACCCATAGTTTTTTGAAAAGGCAAATTTAGTACTATTAAGAAATATAAGTGCTGGGTGTGGTGACATACGCTTTTAATCCCAGCACTTGGGAGGCAGAGGCAGATGGATCTCTGTGAGTTCAAAGCCAGCCTGGTCTACAAAGTGAGTCCAGGACAGCCAAGGATACACAGAGATACCTGTGTCAAAAATGAAAGAAAGAAAGAAAGAGGAAGGAAGGAAAAGAAATATAAGCCTGGTGTGGTGGCGCACGCCTGTAATCCTAGCACTCTGGAAGGCAGAAGCAGGTGGATTGCTGTGGGTTTCAGGCCAGCCTGGTCTACAAAGCAAGTCCAGGACAGCCAAGGTTATACAGAGATACCCTGTCTCAAACAAAACAAGCGAAAAAGAAATACAGTTCAAAACACAATTTTAAAACAGTGGAAGCAATATTACTATATAACTTGGTAAAGTTCTTGCCTGGGGTGATTAAATCTTAAAATGATGGAGAACTGTAGCTGGGCACTTAAAAAACAAATCATAACAGTTTTTCACTATATGTACTGTTAAAACATGTAACTTAATAGCAATATTGTGATTTTATACAATTTGTTATATATGTAATAGTTCTGGTTTCTTTGTGTTTTATAAACAAGCAGACAACTTAGGTAATTTGGTCAAAGTTTCATGGTAGCAAAACCAAGGTCTGAACCTACAGAGTCTGGCCCTAGAAGTGCTCTTTTGAAGTGACTGTTTATCTGACTGAGGATCAGATGAGGTCACAGGAGGGATGAGATGTCCCTCCTCTGACCTGACCACCAGCGCCCTGCTGTTAACCCTTCTGCCTCCCCTAGGCAACACAGGGAGTTTGTTCCTGGGGACTGCATCCCTGTGGGTGGCACTGCAAGGGACAAGCTGATTGCACCATGTCTGGAATTACTATCACAGGAAAGTTGTATTATAGGAAAATCTTACAGGGATTTCTTTAAATCCTAAGTCAAATGGGTAGAAAATAAAAGCTAAATAATGATTTTGGTATTTGTTGGTATATTCTTCTGAAGTGTAGGATTGAATAAAACTTGAACAACTTTTATTTCCCTGTTTGCCAGTAATTGAATAACAAATGCTGATAATTTTGAGATTGCATCTTGTAGGTACTGCAAAAATTTATACTAGAACTTAGATTCTTACATGGCAGTAAAATTAAATTCTTCCTTACTAAGAAAAGAAGTAACTAAGTTAGTAATGTTTACTTTGGAAGCCTTTTCATTTCTTATAATTTTCAAATACAGTGGTTTGGAGTGGTGGTTGTTATAGAATTGTTTAATTCTATTTCCCATTTGTTTTTGCTATTTATCTTTAAGATTTATTTGGCAAAAATACTATTTTTTTATATTCTAGCAGAATAAAGATATACTTCAGTGGCTTTTTTTTTAGTATTATAACAGATACTATATTATGATAGACTTCCCTGAAAATGATCACTGTAGGCACAAGTAAAATAATAGCTTTAATTCAGCACATTCTGGGAGCCATTCCCAGCCCCCATATGAAGTCTGTTCTATTCCCTGCTAGTAAGTTACTTAGGCAAGGCTCTAATCACAGTACAAATTAATCAGATTGATTTCAGAGTGCTATGGAAGCTGGGAAGTTGAAGAGACTTTTCATGTAGTCCAGAAATAGAACCTCTGGGTGTGTTAGGTAAATGACCTCATTTTACAAAGACTCAGGACACAAGGACATGCTCAAGTTCTAGGGAGATAAGCTGCTGCTTGGCCCGAGGGCATTAGTAAGGTCACAGCATTGTAAGTGTGGAAAACAGGGTGACATTTTTGGTCATTACTACCACATATTTGCATCTGAATTTTGGTTATGTGACAAAATAGGGTTCAGTTCCAAATGTCTTTGTGTCCACAGACATACTTTACTAGAACGTTCATTTGAACCAATGAAAATCTGACGTCAGGTGGTGTGCTGTTTTCCCCAGGTGTTGCTCTATTGCCATTTGTGGATGAGCGAAGGCTGCGAGCTGCCCTAGAAGAGGTGTACCCAGACCTCACTCCAGAAGAGAGTAAGAGTCAGTCTATCCAACATAGACTTTGCTTCTGTATAGAATTAGACTTCAGCTGGGCGGTTGTGCACCTTTAATCCTAGCACTTGGGAGGCAGAGGGAGGCCATCCTGGTCTACAGAGAAGGTTCCAGGAAAGCCAGAGCTGTCATACAGAGAAACCCTGTTTCAAAAAACAAAACAAAACACAAAAAAACAAAAACAAAAACAAAAAAACAACACCAACAAAAGAATTTAGACTTCTTTCCTCTTGTCAAATTGCTCATATACGAGGCATACATTATTCATTTATTATGCTTCTTAATCTATTATATGTAAATTGAGCACTAAATAATTACAATGTTTAATTCAGAAGTATTTACCAAACTTGGGAAAGATTGATATACAGCTGGGTTTTGGTGGCACAATCCTTTTATCCTAGCACTGAGAGGGCTAAGGCAGGAGGATTGCTGAAAGTTAAGTTCTGCTTGGGCTACAGTGTGAGACTCTCAAAAAATAAGTTACACTTCAAGAATATCTCTTGAGGTATTCCAAGCAAGTGGACCTAGGAAACAAACAGACATTGTGTCTGACATTATATATATATATATTTCAAGCCAAAATGAGTGAAAACAGATGAAAATAGTCTCTTCATACTGACTAAAGAGCAGTCATCAAGAGGGAGGGTGCTATGGTCTAAGCCCTGTACACAGGTGCATCCAGTTTGATAAAACAAGTACAGCTAGAGATAATGTCACAGAGTAGCCTCAGCAATTGACAGGTAATCCTGACAACAAATATCTGAATTAAATGACATCCTAGATCAAGTAGACTGAGCAGATAATTTATAGGCCATTCAACCTATCCAGACTGAGGAGTACACATATTTCTTAGCAGACCATGAAACTATCTCTAAAATAAATCATTTATTAGGCTACAAACCAAGTCTTAAATAGACAGAAATGGAAATAAGCAATTTCTCATATTCTCTCTGATCTTGCAGAATAAGACTATAAATCAACAGTGAGAGAAACCCTAGAACATCCTCAAGCCTGTGCTGATTAAACAAGACACCATAGAGCAATGGCTGGTCTTTGAAGAAACTAAGAAGGAGATAAACATTCCTAGGTTAATTAAAAAAAGAACAGCCTTTGACTTTTTATTCTAAATGACGTGCACACACAAACATCCTCTTGCCTCTTAGGAAGGCATTGCTCATCCTCTCCATCTGCCTTCTTCCTCTTTTATTCAGAGGATTAACTTTTCTTGAAAGAGTTGGGTAAAACAAGCATTTACTTCTGGAAGGCTAACTTGAATGTTGTTCTACATAGAAAGTAGCATTTTATAATTAAGGCAGAGTATTTAGACTGGGAAATTGTGAAGCTGAGCTCAGTTTTGAAAATTTATTATCAAAATAACAAGTTTAAGAAACTTGATTCATTTTTGTCATAAGGTGGTTGTATGTTCTCAGACTGTTATGTCTTACACAAGCAGTCAGCTGGTTTATGACTCAGAAAGGCAGCGTATCCAAGTGTGTCTCAGCAGTGGCCTTTTTCTTAGAGTCACTCATTGCTGAAAACTCATTGCAGAATATTATTTCTTCCATAGAGGGGCACATCACACATGTGAGCTGTCACTTACAAATTGTTTCATATGCACTGGGCTGGAATTTAGAAGGTGCCTTTTGTTGTTGTTGTTACAGCTTTATAAAAATAGATCTTACTAGATATAATGGCTTGACTGTGGCCTTATGCTTTTTTATTTAGACAGGAGAAATAGTCTTGGAGGTGATGTCTTGTTTGTGGGGAAGCTCCATCCACTGCACGACTTCATTTTGGAGCTATACCAGACAGGTTCCACAGAGGTACAGTACACAGTTTGTTTAATAATATAAATAGGAATATACACGGTGTGGGTGTGGGTGTGGGTGTAGGTGTGTGTAGGTGTGTGTGGTATTTAATTTACCCTTAACTTTTTTAAGTCTAAAATCTTGTGACACAGAATGTGTTTATGGTATTGTACAACTAGCACCATTATCCATATGCAGAACTTTTTCCTTTACCCATCAGACAGTATTAAACAACATTTCCACATTCTGGGTTCCTCCAAAGTCAGGTATTTGTCTTTCTCTATGAGTCTGCTTATTCTTGGTACCCGCACACCTGGACTCCAACAGTCGGAGCCCTCATTGTCTGCCTCATCCCACTTGGCATATTAAAGTTCATCTATGTTGTAGGCATTACCAAAATGTCATTTCTTTATGTGGCTGAGTCATTTTCAGTAAGAAGCAGAGGCCACCCTTTATCAGTTTCTGCTGATAGGTCCTGGTTGGTTTGCTCTTCTGAGTAACAGTCCTATGAACTTAAGAGAAGGTGTGCAAGTGTCTGCTGTGTCCTCATGCTCTGCTCATCAGTTATATTGTAGGAATGCATTTCTCCACAGCCAGTAAATGTGCCTCCTGAATTGTGTCATGGGATTCAAGGAAAGTTTTCTTTGGATGAAGAAGCCATTCTTCCAGATCAGTGAGTACCCACTTCAGTATCATTGAGAAGACTAGAAGTGAGCGCAGTTGGTTTTTACTCTTTTTTTTTTTTTTTGGTTTGCTGTCTTGTTTTCTGTACTTACAACAACATTCTGATTCCCAGCCTGGCTCTATCATGCAGCAGCTTTGCTGCCTCTGTGGGACTGTTGGGTCCCTGAGACTAAGGAGCCTGCGCAGCCAGAGCTGCGTTCATGCGCTGCTACTGTTTCACCAT
Source organism: Acomys russatus (assembly GCF_903995435.1). Classification (NCBI taxonomy): domain Eukaryota; kingdom Metazoa; phylum Chordata; class Mammalia; order Rodentia; family Muridae; genus Acomys; species Acomys russatus. Next base: position 82,374,195 of record NC_067140.1, read on the forward strand.
CACTGGCTTTTCCCATTTTTTTCTTAAATACACAGTGTTTTTAGAGGCAAAATGTGGGGTAAGAAGCAAAAAAGACAACTGAAATAAATGAGCCCGATTTTTAAATTTAAAAAATTTAACACTGATTGTTAGTGGTAATTTTAAAACCGTATTGCAATTTCTATCTTAACCTGTCTAGCGCACAAATACTTGAGACTGAACTATTATATTTATTTTACAAGCTTTACAGCACAACATCTAAGTAGTATTAATCTACTTTAACTCTTTAAGCTAATATGGCTACCTTCCAGTTGAAATCCCTGAGATACTTGTATTTTATGGCTTTCTGTGCTCCAGCTGCTCTCATTAAGTGCCCTGGATGCTCTGTGTGGCTGATCCCTGCTTCCTGTCCCTCCTCCTTGCCTGGCTGGTAGGAAGTCCAGCCCTTCTCTCCCCTGTTCAGTCACTGGTTGTTAGTGACATGCCATACAACAGTCGGGGAGCAGTGTTAACACAACATGGAAGCAGGAGATTCTCAGAATGAGAACTGTAGCCATATGTGGGAGCACAGAAATCAGCATCTGAGTCTTTACACAGTGCATAATAGTAACGTTATGCCTGCAAGTGATAACCTTTTTGTGGGGAGGAGGGCTTTGTAAAATAGTTGTTTTACATCAGAATGTTAATTTATGTTAATTTAATATTTTTTTGAAAAAACAGTTATAGCCAAGATAAAAGTACTTTGCGCTCCTTCATAATTTTTTCCCTCTGTCAAAAGTGTGTGTGTGTACGTACACAAGTATGTGCGTACATTCACTTGTATAGAAACTAGACAACTTTATTGAATGTCTTCATTTACTCTCTACTTTCTGTTGTCCTTTTCTTTTTTGAGACATGGTCTCTCTCTGATCCTGGGCTGCCGTATCACCTACACTGGCTGGCCAGCCAGTACCTGAGGTCCTTCTGTCTCTACCTTCTCTGCCCTCGTATTACAAGGACAGGGTGCCACGTTCAGTTTTTCACATGGTGCTGCGAATTAGTGCTCAGGTCTAAATGCTTACATAGCAGTTTACTAGTTAAATCATTTCTCCACCCCACAGCATCATGTTCAAGGATGTAAGAGTCCTGAGAACAGAGTGTTTAGAGAGCTCCTCAGAGCACATCCTCAGGAGGGGACTTAGGAATCACAGAGACTGTTGGGTATTTCAGAGCAGTTACAATACATCACTGTCACAGTGAGTGGTAGTTTGTGAGAGCTACTGATATTCTACTTAGGCAGGCTCTCGAGACGTTGTCACATCTTTCTTTGTCATTCTTTGGTTACTAGTGAGATTAAATATCTTATGGCTAATGATTATTTAGCCTTCTTTTCTAAATTCTTTTATCTATCTGTCTGTCCGTCCGTCCGTCCATCCATCCATCCATCTATCTATCTATCCATCGGTTTAGCTTTTTTTTTTTTTTTTTTGACACTATATCCTTGGCTATCCTAGAATTCATTCTGTAGACCAGGTTGGCCTCTAACTCACAGAGATCCACCTCCCTCTGTCTCTTGAGTGATGACATTAAAGGCGTGTACCACCACTGCCTGTTTTTTTCTTCTTAAACATGTAAATTCTTGTCTGTGTGTGGATAAGTGCTTGTGAGTGGACGTAGTTGTGGAGACCAGAAGAGGGCCTCAGACTACTCTAGAGCTGGAAATAAAGGAAGTTGTGAGCGGCCTAACTGTTTACTTTTAACTACTAAGCTCTCTTGCTCCAACTCCCATTCAGCTTTTGTTTCTGTTTGTTTGTTTGGTTTTTTTTTTTTTGGTTAATCTCTTCCCACCCCTTTTGGATTAATTAGGGAGGAGCTGTCCTGTTTTTACAGATTCTAATATAAATCCTTTGCCCATAATTGTTTTATACTTAACAATAAACAGAATCATCTTATAAACATATATTGCTTTTGCTAGTGGATTTTAACAATTTATTATTTTAAAAGCCTAACAAACAGCATGCCTTACTTGCCCACAGAGTTTCAATGCGCATACAGGTGATTTTTCTTGTTTCCTTTTAGAACAGTGTGTTCCCCTGTACCCATGCTACGGGACCTGACACAGAACACAGTAGTCAGGTAAGTTTTCTAGAATTCAGAGCATTTGTTCAGGGCACAGCTTAGAATTTACAAGTGAATTTTAGCGGATCTCTAATTTACAAGGAAACGGCAGTGTTAATTCACCAGTTCTTTGCGATTGAGAGTCCTTGTGCTGCAGACCTCAGAGCGGAGCCTCTTGACTTTAAATTATGTATATTGTTACGGTTACTGATTTAACAAGCATGCTTATCTGTTTTCTGGTTTCCCCTGACAACCTCTGATTCCTTCAGGATTAGGAAAGTGGGAGGTGGAAGTGGAGCGTGTGGCCAGCGCCTGCAGAGCAGGCAGACCTGTGTGCCCAGCTGCTCGAACTGCTTCCTGGTGTTCTGGGGATTGCTGTAACTGTGGCTCCACAGAATTAACACATAAACAATATTATGTAGTATATTTTACTTACGGTTAACTGGAAAATTTATCCCTCACTTTAACATTTTTCATTGGGTTAAAAAAAAAAAAAAAGGAATGTAATTGTTGCAAATAAAAGTCAGCACACTCCTTCTCTGTGTGATACAGTTGGAAATCTTGGTGCCAGAATTTATGCCTCTATCATTTTTGGAAGTGTTTAGCAAAGACTAAAGCAAACACACTTGAGAATTTGGTAAATGGCTGCTAATTCTAAGTCTTCCTGACCCATTGCTAAAATTACTTATACTTACACAAAATACTTTAGATTTTACTTAAATTTCTCATTACAAAATATCACCAGTCTGTATCCTGGCTTAAATGGATTTAGCTAGTAGCTAATTGCCATTCTAGGAGGGCTTACGTCTCTTCGATATTTTGCTGTTCATCTTTATACAGTGTGTTCTGACTCTGTATCCTTTGTTAAGGGTGAAGTACAGACTTTAAAGCCATGCGCATAAGCCCGTCACAGACAGTCTGGCTCTGCCACCGTTAAGTGTGGACACTGCATTAACTTGTGGGGTCTCCGACTCACGTTGGTGCTTCAGGCCAGTTAATTACACAAGTTTTCTTTTTGAACTGTCACATTTTTGTTTGTTCTTGTGTTTCCTACATTTTTCAAAGACTTTACTGCCTAGCTCTCTAGAAATACTTAGGATAGAGAAGTTTGCACAGAGGAGATCACAGATCAGTGGACATGTCCTGGCGTGTCCCGGGGGATAGATGCCGCAGCTGGTGTGCTGGTTCATTGTTTCCGAACCTGAAGGACCTGTAATGTTTGACACAAATGTGCTTGCTGTGTTTATTAGGGTTAAAAACAAATCCAAGATCTACGTGCATTTCAGTTATATGTTGAAAGTTTAACTTCAAACTTGTTTTTTTTGTTTTGTTTTTTGTTTGCTTGTTTGTTTTATTTTTTCAAGACAGGGTCTCTCTGTGTAGCCTTGGCTGTCCTGGACTTGCTTTGTAGACCAGGCTGGCCTCGAACTCACAGCGATCCGCCTGCCTCTGCCTCCCAAGTGCTGGGATTAAAGGCGTGTGCCACCATGCCTTGCTTTTTTTTTTTTTTTTTTCAACTTAATTTTTAAAAGATTTGTGGAAAACTCGAGCTACCTTTTGTCTTAAAGTGTAATTTACAGCATTTTCTCTGAGAGATGTTGTTGAGGCCAAGATCCAGTTTTCTGCAATAGGGTGTGTGTGTAGGCGTGCTCAAGTTGTATATTCCAGTTATAGTCGTTTAATAAATGCAGATAAAAAGGCAGAGCCATCTAGTCATTTATTTTGACTCTTCTTCTTTTCCTTCAGCTGGTGTCTCCTTCCATTCTTGAGAAATTTTTTCCTCAGATTGACTTGGATTGGCTCCTGTCATATCTGGTCTTATCTTTAGTATTGAGAAAGTATATTATTACACAGTGGCATACCTCATGTCCATAGAAAGACTTTAAGCAGTTATAACCTGTGGCCTGGAATATCGTTAATCTCTTCCAATACTGATTTCCTAAGCCATTTAGTATATTTGTAGCTTAGCTTTAAATATAACCAAATAAGACGTTTCCTTTAATTGTCCTCATCTTGTTTTTATTTATTTTTTTCTTATTTTAATTTTGTTTGGACATAGTAGTCTTTATTAATTCCTTGTTAATTATATACATATATATGTATATATATATATCACTTAAATTATTTAAAAAAGTTTGTCTTTCCAATGCAACAGTATAATTGCCTGTTCTTTTGGTGGGGCGGTATGCATGCACGCACTACATGTGTGCTTTCCAGGCCTATCATGATTTAGAACAGTTGTTCTTAACCGTCTTAATACTGTGACCTTTTAATATAATTCCTCATATTGTGGTGACCTCAACCATGGAATAATTTTTGTTGCTACTGCATAACTGTAAATTTGCTACTGTTACGAATCATAATGTGGATATCTGATATGCAGTACCTGTGAAAGGTCCTTTGACCTCCAAAAGGGGTTTTAACCCTCAAGTTGAGAACTGCTCATTTAGCAGAACCCTGGCTCTGTGGCTTGAACATCATCCTGTTTCTCAAGGTTACCTCCTTGCCGTTCTGGCTGGTCCTTTCAACATCACATTGACCTTTATGCCTGTCTCTCGGTGCTTGAAATGTTCTTCCCTTCTCTGTCTGCCTGTCTGTGAACTAGCCTGCATTGCAGCTTCCTGTTAACATGTATAGCTTGTATAGTTTTATATATCACATTTTCAGCATAACTTATTTTCTTTAAAGAGGTGTGTCTCTCAAACTACTCTGATCACCTTTGAATAAATGAGGCAAAGAATAGAACATCTCTTTGGGAAGTTTTGTTTTTTAAATTGGATTTCGTGTAAATGGAATTTTAAATATACCGATTACCGCAGTATTTATAAGGCTCAAAGCTGTCAGAATCAGAAGCCTAAAGAAAGTGGAATACACACATTCAACAGCAGACTTAATGTGGAAAACACTTGGGAGGGTTTAGCTGCTGTTGCCTGCAGTCCTATGTAGGACACTGAGCTGGTTAACCTCTCCTGGTAGAATGTCACAGTTGAACAAACTCTTCAAGTGTCTTAAAATGTCAAGTATATGAATAATAAAAAAAACTTGTGCAAGAACAGTTTACATTGGCATGCTGGCTGAGCATTGCCTACAGAGTGTAGGGAAAAGTAGAGGCGAGTGAAGCCTGCTAGTTGGAACTTTCTCCCTGCTTTGAAAGGCACGCTACCGTTCTCATACAGTAATGTTGAGATAACATTTATTAGAATAAAATTTTTTGTTTGAAAAGTTATTAGGCATGCAGGTACATGGGGCTTAACACACACACACACAAACACACTGGTAGGTGGGGGAGAGAGAGTGAAGGAGAGGAGAGAGAATGCATGTGGCTGGCTGTCAGAGGACAGTTTTACGCAGTTGGCTCTTTCCTTCCACCTTTATGTAGGTTTCAGAGATTAAATGCAGGTTGCCAGGCTTGTGCAGTGAGTGCTTGTACACACTGCACCGTCTTGACGGCTCCTCAGAATAATTATTAAGATGAGCTAAGTCAGAAGAGATGCTGTGCATCTACAGTATCTTATCTGGAATACAAATAAAAGTACTGGTTTCCTTATTTTCAAAGATATTTAGGATTTTTATTTCACCTGTGTCATATTTGCGAGGCAGCTAAAATGAAAGAAAGGCAGCTGGCAGGAAGAAGTGCATGGTGCTCTGCGCCGGCGGGAGGAGGCCAGTGTTGTGTCGGCACTGTTGCTTCTGTGTTTGGAAAAAGCAGGTGAAAATATTCGCAGGTCCACAGAGTTGCACGGAATAGTGTACATCTATTTACATGGGTCTGTGGCTTTGGTGAGCCAGCCTAGTGAGTCCCTAGGCTGCTCTGCTTTAGCAGCTCTTGTTTAGGTGCTGTAGCAGGCGCTCCACCTTAGAGCTGGGGCCTTCTGCCCCGGCCCCTCTGTTGTTGCCTGGCCTCTTCCCTGGACGCGAGGGCCAGGCGCTCCTCCTCCTCTTCAGTGTTGCTGCTTCCTCTCCCAGATCAGCTCTACACGATTGTTCTCTGTTTTTGGTTGTGGAGATTGTAGATAAGTCATGTGATGTTTCCCTTCAGTGCTCTACCTGAACAATTAAAAAAATAACCTGAGAGAAGTGAAAAGATGCGACATGTTTGGACTCATATAAAAGATTATCTTGGCCAGCCGTGGTGGTGCCTTGGGAGGCAGAAGCAGGTGGATCGCTGTGAGTTCAAGGCCAGCCTGGTTTACAAAGCGAGTCTAGGACACCCAAGGCTACACAGGACGCCCCCCCCCCCAAACAAAACAAAACAAAACCCACAAAGCCTTAATTAAAACATTTGGCTTGTACTTTTTTGTGAGTGTACTGCAGGTGAGTTTTTCTTTTGGGGCTATGAACATCACAATTAAAAAAAAAAATTCCTTGTGTATGCAGTATTCCATGGTATACACTACATTTCTTCATCATTGTGTATACAAGGATGTCCAAGTGACCGCACCTTGTTCATGGTGAGTGCTGCTGCAGGAGATGGGGAGGCGCAGCAGGCTTTCTGTTTGCTCTAGTTGCCTACCCGGCAGCGGGATTTCCTTACAGGCACTGTATTTTTAGTTTTCTCTTTTATACATATAATTTAGAAGCATAAAACTTTTCCATAATGGGACTATGACATATATTCCCACAGACAGTATGCGAAAGTTCCTTTTCCAATTGAAGTACTCAGGAGGTTCAGGCAGAAGAACAAAAGTTTATACCCAGGTAGGCTGTGTTGTGACCAGCAATTAAGACTTCTAGAACAGGGACAACACTTCAGGATTTGGTGCAGGCAACGATTGTTTTTTAAAAACAAAACCCTAAATGCACAGGTAGCAAAAGCAAAGCAGCAGCAGTAAAGGGAACCTATAAAATGGCTACCTGCTACTATTTAAAAAAAAAAAAAAATAGCCGGGTTTTGGTGGCGCACGCCTTTAATCCCAGCCCTCGGGAGGCAGAGGCAGGTGGATCTCTGTGAGTTCGAGGCCAGCCTGGTCTGCCAAAGGGAGTCCAGAACAGCCAAGGCTACACAGTAAAACCGTGTCTCAAAAAACAAAAAACAAGCTCTTTTCTATATTCTCAGCAACATTCGTATTTTCTGTCTTTTTAGTAGTTACGCTGTTGGAGCTAGAGTGGGACGACTCCTAGTTGGTGTGATTTCCTTACTGACCGTGTCCTGTGTCCCTCATGCGTTTGCTGGCCATTTGTATTGTCATTTGAGAAGTGGCAGTTAGTTAGCCTTTCCATTTTGCTATTTCCTTACATACTCATTTTTGTATGTTTGTTTTGAGACAGGGTTTCTCTGTGTAGCCTTGGCTATACTGGACTCACTTTGTAAACTAGGCTGGCCTCAAACTTAAAAGATGTGCCTGCCTCTGCCTCCTGAGTGCTGGGATTAAAGGTACCCGTGCCACCACGCCTGGCTGCTGAGCCATTTCTTTAGCTTTAGGGAGATTTTTTTTTTTTTTAAATCTGTTTTTCAGCCATTTCTTATTAATGGGGGGACGGATGCCCCCTTCCACTTCTTCTCTTTCTGTCTTCCTCTCTATGTGATTGTTGATTTTTTTTTTTTTTTTTTTTTTTTTTTTTTTTTTATCTTGTAACTTCACTAAATTTATCAATTCCATTGGGGTTTTGGTAGTCTTTAGGGTATTTTGTGTATAAGAACATATAATCTGACAGCAGTAAGTTGGCTTATTCCTTTTACCCCCACTTTGGGCTTACTTAATTACCCTGGAAAAATTATACTATGTAGGAGTGGTGGTCCTTGTATGTTTCCATCTATTAGAGCAAACACCTTCAACCTTTTCCCATTAAAGCTTAAGTTGGATGTGCTTTTCCACATATAGCCTTCGTTATGTTGACATAATTTTTCTTCTATGCTTAACTTTTTGAGGATTTTTATTATGAAAGAATGTTGGGTTTTATTAGATGCTTTTAATAAGATGATCGTATGGCTTTGCCTTTCACTTCATTAATGTAATGTTGCATTAATTACTTCCTCATTGTGTGACAGAGTCCCTGAAACAACTTAGGAGAGGAGAGATATTTGGGCTTACAGTTGGAAATGGTTTGGACGATAGTTCCTTGGTCTCACAAACATGGGCAAAGCATTACAATGATGGAAAAGTGTAGAACAGGAGAGTAGGAAGCAGAATGTCACAGGAAGTGGCCCTAAATATATACTCACAAGGGCCTGCTCACCAGTGGCCTACTTGTTCCAGGCAGGCCACCTTCTGGCTTCTACAACTTTCACAAATAGTAGTGCTGTCTAGTGACCCACATTCAAATCAAGAATGTGGGGGACATTACATACTCAAACCAAAGACATTGTCTGTGTTGACTTATGGCAATGGCCTTGCATCTCTGGAACAAATCCTACTTTATCGTGGCGTTTGATCTTTTTGATATGCTGTTAGGTTCAGCTTGCCAGGATTTTGTTGGCATTTTTACATATGTGTTCATCAGAAATGTTGGTCTGTTGTGTAATTTGGTATCTGGTAATGCTTGCCTCGTAGAGTGAGTTTGACAGTTTCTTTTTTTCAGTCTTTTGGAATTGCTTGAGAAAAATAGGTTTTAATTCTTCAGGTGTCTTGTAGATTTCAGCAGAACCTTTTCCTGCCATTTTATGATTAGTCTTACTGCGCCTTAACTGCAGCCCCTTGGGTGCTTTTCTTGATCCCCAGATGAGAGAATTCTTTGCCCCTCCCTTTCCTTCACTCACATGCACCTTTGCTTACGGAAGACGAGAGCGCACACAACTTTAAAACTTGGCATCTGTTCTGTGCCTTTTATTGCATGTCTGCTCTTTCATTTATAAAACAACTATAAAACATTCTTTATTTCTACTTTTAGAAAGGGAGATAGGTTTGGTGCCTAGTCAGTCTGTGTGCAGATTGCCACCTTGATGGAACCTGCTGAGCAAAACAAGATGGCTGCTGTGAGACTGCGTGCTTGAGAGTGTATATAGCAGGTTTTCTCTCTGTGGATTTGCAAAGCCCTAGGGACCTAACACATGCTTTCTGTGTTCAGTGCAATACTCAGAGACATTTCCTTGTTGTTCCTACTTTGCCCTCCTTCTGCCACATTGTCCAGGAGGAAACACTAGGGGTAAAGATAACTGTTGTAAGTAAAAGGTGAGATAGAAGATGAACCAACTGACAAAATAAACTAAGATTCAGTGGTTCCCTCTGTTTGTGGTAATTTTTATTTTAAATATGATTTCTGTATTTAAAATATACAGTTAAGTCTCGCTATAGTAGATTTTAAAAAGACACTTATTTTTATGTATATCAATGCTCTGTCTTCATGTACACCTGCATGTCAGAAGAGGGCATCAGATCCCAGTATAGATGGTTATGAGCCACTACCTGGTTGCTGGGAATTGAACTCAGGACAGAGCAGTCAGTGCTCTTAACCTCTGATCCACCTCTCTAGCCCCTTATCCTCAATTTTTTTTTTTGCAAGACAGGGTTTCTTTGTGAAGCCTTAGCTGTCCTGGACTCGCTTTGTAGAACAGGCTGGCCTCAACTCACGGCGATCCACCCGCCTCTGCCTCCTGAGTGCTGGCTTTAAAGGCGTACGCCACCACGCCCAGTTTACTAAATTTTTAAAATGTAACATATGGACCCTAGTTGTAAAAATAGTGATATTGAACAAGAAAGAAAATAATTAGCTGCCTCAAAATTAACCTGACTATAATAATTAACTGTAATCAAAAGAGTAATTTGGAAGAATATTAAAAAGATAGGATTGACCAGAAGATAATGATTACACAGAGAAAAATCACAAATAATAAATTGAAATACATGTTTGGTTTATTGTATATATATTTTACCCATGTCATATTTTGCTACTAATGTTTTCATCTGTCTCCTAAGGTTTTCATTTTTTGGGTGACCCTTGGTTCCTCAACAAGTTGTAATTCACACATTCAGATTATAACTTACAACATGGTAAATAAGGATGTTGTAAGTCATAAGTGAACTAGAATAGCCACAGCTGAGTCAGAAGGAAGACGGGGACACAGCCCTCGCAACTTGGGGGCTAGATATAAACCCTACCCTGCTGAGGGGTGGGTTCAGGTGTGGTGCTTAGTGAGGCTCCTGATGCTTGTTCTCCGCCCTCCTCACCCCTTAAGCTGCTGTCTAGAGTAGGGTTTCTATAGCCGCGGTGAGACAGCATAATCAAGGCAACTTGGGGGAAAGGCCTTATTTAGCCTGCACTTCCATATCACTATTCATCATTACGGAGGCCAGGACAGGCAGGAGCTGGTGCAGAGGTCACTGAGCAGTGCTGCTGCTTTCCGACTGTTCAGCATGCTTTCTGACAGAGCCCAGAGCCACCAGCTTAGTCGTGGCACCACCCCCTAGCAAACACTGATTAAGAAAATGCCTTATAGGCTTGGCTATAGCTTGATCTTATGGAGGCATTTTTTTTTAATTGAGGTTCCGGCCTCTCAGATGACTTTAGCTTGTGTCAAGTTGACATCCAACTATATAGCACAGTTGCTTAGCTATTTGTTTTTTATATTTTATTTTTATTTTTGTTATAAACTTTCTCAGCTCATCCAGCATTGTACTAGGAAAAAAAAATAATAATTTTTATTTAATTTATTTAAATTTTAAAAAATTAAACAAATTTAAATTAAATTTAAGATTTAAATTTAAATTAATTATTATTTATTATAATAATAATTATTATTATTATTTTGCTTTTTCAAGACAGGGTTTCTCTGTATAACCTTGGCTGTCCTGGACTCACTTTGTAGACCAGGCTGGCCTCGAACTCACAAAGGTCCACCTGCCTCTGCCTCCTGAGTACTGGGATTAAAGGCATGCGCCACTACGCCTGGCACTTAGAAATTCTTGAGGGTTAGGATAATGTCTTATTTTTCTGTGATCCTTTACAGTTATTTAGAAAGGTACCTGAAGACAGTGCAGTAGAGATCAGAGGTAGTTTGGTAAGGAAGATATTTAACCATTTGACAAAAATCATTATCTAAGATAATCATTCAGAAATTTTTAGATTTTATTATTCTATATAGACATCTTTGTTTAGTATCTTTATTTCTTTGAAAATTAAAACCACTGACACCATAAAATCATAAAATTTTCATTGTTCTCTTTCAGTATTAATTTTAAAGATCCACAGTTTGCTGAAGATTATGTTTTTAAAGCTGTAATGCTTCCAGGAGCAAGGTAACAACAGTAACCTACCTACCTAGATGTGTGCTTTGTGGCAGCACTCATTCCTGTTCCTAAACAGTTTGTTTTTGAATGACCAGAAAGCCAGCAGCAGTTCTGAAACCTGGTGACTGGGAAAAATCCAGCAATGGACGGCAGTGGAAACCCCAGCTTGGCTTTAACCGAGACCGGCGGCCTGTTCACCTGGACCAGGCAGCCTTTAGAACTTTAGGGTGAGTTGTATGATTCCTGTTTGTGTGTTGTGTGCCCGTCCCACCCCCCAAGCCCTCACCCCCCACCCCCATTCCCGCCATTCCATGAATAAGTCCGTATTTCTGCCACAGATATTTAAGAGATTATACAGCATAGCCTCTTTGTGTCCATATCAGTGATTTTTATACTCCACTCTTCCTCTTCCTCCCCCACCTCCTCCTTTCAGCAGGGTCTCTGTAGCCTTGGCTGGCCTGGAACTCGAGATTTCACAGAGATCACTTGCCTTTGTCTTCACAGTGCTGGGATTAATTTTTCTTCATTTTAGATGTTCACATCAATATTCTTTATATAGTCCACTATATGTTGTACGAAGAGTCTGTTCTCTTAACAGGTGTTTTCTAATAAACAAAGGGACATTTTTAAACTGTCAAGAAGGTTCTAATTTCTCATGCATCACCACAGCAGAGTATCTTCATGAAGCATTAGCCAATACATGAATACAAAAAGACACCAGGCTGTTAAATTTCTGTTTACCTCTGCTTGAAAGGTGGCATCTCATTTTGTTTGAATTGGCATTTTCTGCCAGCTAAGCTAATGTTTATCTGATCACCTGTATGTCTGTTATATATTTGTGGGGTTTTTGTTCTGTTTTGTTTTTAAGACAGTGTAGCCTTGGCTGTTCTGGACTCACTCAATAGACCAGGCTGGCCTTGAACTCACAGAGGTCCTCCTGCCTCTGCCTTCTTCAGTGCTGGGATTACAGGTGTGTACCACCATGCCTGGCTTAAAGCTGTGATTTTTGTCTTTCACCCTTGTTAACTGTTAAACTGTCTTCCCCAGCTCTAGAAGGCACTGTATGTAGAGGACTTTGAAACAATGAGAGTTAAGGCAAGGATAAAAAGAGTGTGGTCTGGGCTGGGCGTGGCTGCATGTGCTTAAGATTACAAGTTGGGAGCCAAGCCAGGCCACTAAGCTAGACTCTGTCTTAAAGTAACTTCCTGGAGGAAATGTTAATAACTCATAATTCAGGAATTAAAATAACTCATAATAGGGATTTTTGATATTTATGAGACATCTAAAGATTGAAAAAGTAATTTAGCCACAAAGTCATTGGCAGCATATAATTTTTGTATTAAATAGTAAAAATTGTGCCTTAGAGGATAAAACTAAAATTAAGTCTCCTTTTTTCCTGTATTTATAAAAGTTACCATACTGGAGGCTGGAGAGATGGCTCAGAGGTTAAGAGCACTGGCTGCTCTTTCAGGGGTCCTGAGTTCAACTCTCAGCAACTACGTAGTGGCTCACAGCCATCTATAATGTGATCTGGTATCTTCTTCTAGCGTGCAGGCGTACATGCAGACAGAGAACTATATACATAATAAATACATCTTTAAAAAAAAAAGTTACCATACCACTCTGCATCTCAGTTCTCTAGATGTAAAGTGAACAGTTGTTATGGCTGCCTCATTCAGTGGTGGTAGCTTCAGCAGTGTAAGTGACAGCTAATGCTGTCACCGTTTGGGAACTCTTCATTTTTGATATTAGTAAAAGAAACAATTTAAAATAGATTTAGTAACAGTTTTTGCATCATTCTTAGTCTTTTAGAAAGCAGCATTGAAGTTATTCTGAGTATAGTTCTTAGCTTCAAAGATGATATTTTGTCTAAATTCTTATTACTTGGAACTTACCTTGAGAAAATAATGTAAAGGAGCATAACTGTACACCTAAGTGTCTTGTTTATCAAGACCTGTAATATTAGCTCCAAATGAGAGAAAAGGTTTAGTAAAATATGAGATATAACCATAGTAAAATAGCCTCTGGATTGCATGCTATAGTTATTAAGAATAAAGAAAGCTACAGCCAAGTGTTTGATAAGGTAAATTACAATAGCAAATTTTAGAATAGTGATTAGTAGCAACAGAACAGATTCTTGAGGAAGAAAACCAACACATAACAGAAAAAGATGAGTTGTCTTTTACATAACTAATAAAACGCTGAGAGCATTATGAGCATCTTGATGAGGCAGATGAACATTTGCTATCACCATTACCATTGTGTACAGGTGTGTGTTGTGGTTGTTGTTGTTTTTTGTTTTTTTGTTTTTGTTTTTTTTTTTAAGGGGCATGGCAGTTCAAGACAGGGTTTTTCTGTGTAATAGCCCTGGCTATCCTGGAACTGTCTTTGTAGGCCAGGCTGGCCTTGAACTCACAGAAATGTGCCTCCCTTGTGCTGGGATTAAAGGCATATGCCACCACACAGAGCTCATTGTGTACAGTTTTGAACTTTAATTAAAAACCTTATTTTTATATCAATCAGGCCTAACAATAAAGAGACAAGTAGTATTTTGTCAGCTTAATGTATTACTATATCTCTGTATATAGCTCTCAATATTTTTCCTTATGTGAGGGTCTCTTTTACAGCCATGTTATGCCAAGAGGCTCCGGGTCTGGTGTCTACAGCAACACTGCACCACCACCTGCCAATTACCAGGGGAACTTATACAGGCCACTGCTGAGAGGCCAAGCTCAGATTCCAAAACTTATGTCAAGTAAGTTTCTACTGATTGATTATTTTATATTCTAAAGGGACTATATCAGCAAATGCTGGTTTCTCATCCTCACTGTCAAAACGATTGGTTGCTTTCATGTAGAGATAGAATTAAATGAACATTGCCAGAAGATTTGTACAAGAACACTTTATGGAGAATCTTTCAGCTACTTTGTCTTGTTTGTATTTAGCTGAGTAAGGTGAACTTACTTCCTTTTCTTTATTTATAAACCTATTTCTGTGTTGACCTACGCAGAAAGAGGTATATGTAGTTGATTGGTGTTTATCCATTAATACAAGCATGTAAACAGTTAAATAGGTTCATTAGATAGGAAATGGTGATTATTTAATGCTAAGGACAAAAGTATTTCCATCTTGGCCCAAATTATATGTTAGTTCTACCTAACATGAAGCCAGGCATTGTTTTAGGTAGTAATATCTCTCATCTGAGAGAACTTTGGCCTTTCACTCCTCAAAACTGTGTTATAAACAGTTTATAATGTTAAACCACAAAAGGTATAATACAGTATTTTTATTGCCATAGTAATGGTAGGAAATAGTTGAGTACTGCACATGCCAGGTTCACCACTGCCTTTAATCTCATTCCCACCTAACACCGTTTTGAGCTCCATGGCTGTGCCCATTCGTCATGAAAGCACAGATGATGTGCTAGGCTCTCTAAACTGTCTTCATAAAGCCGTTGCTATCCGTTCCTGGTTAGCTGGTTCTACCCAGACAAGGGCAGCGTGGAGAAGAAACATTCCACAAGAAGCTAGCATTTGTTATGTCTGAGGTGCATTAGCACCTAAAATCTATTTTTTTATTTGATTTGATTTTATAAAAAAAAAAACTAAATTTCAAAAGAAGAATGGGAGCTGGGGTGTGGCTCAGCAGGAGTGCCCATGTCCTGCTGTTTAGGGCTCTGTGTTTGCTCTGTCACCACCTGGCATAGGAAGAGCGCTGCCCTAGTGCAGAGAACTCAGGAAACCTTTACACCTCTCTGCTTCCCTTCCCTTCTCCTCCAACCCTCCTTTCCATCTCAATTGTTTTGTTGTTACTATTGGTTTATTTTTGAGAAAAGATTTTGTTTGCCAAAAAGCCTTGTTGGCTTCAGACTCCCAGAAATTCTTCTGCTTTAGCCTTCTGAGTGTGGGACAGTCCACACACCAGACTTCAGTCATCCTTTCTTGATCCAAATCTATATTCCATAGAGCCAGGCCGTCCTTTAGTATGCTAGGTAGTTATTAACGTGCCAGGTGAAGGGGTTGGGTGTTAGATGCTTGCCACAGTCTTAATGCCAGTTGATTTGCAAGCCATTTTCTAACTGGAAGCACATATTTTCTGGACATAGTACGTAAGAAGAAATGGGTTCTGAAGGTCTCATTTTCTCAGGACCCACTTGTTATTGGGTGCTATCTGATGGTGTGACTTTGCTGTGCTGTATGTCTTTCTGAAACTGAATACATCATGACTCACTTCTGGGGAAGCGTTGTACCTCAGTATTTTCTTTTAAAGATTTATTTTTATTCATGTATCTTTGTGTGCATGTCATACGTGTATGTATGTGCTGCAGAGACCAGAGAAGGTATCAGATTCCCTGGAGCTGGAATTAACAGATGGTTGTGAGCTATCTGACATGAGGGCTGGAAATGAGTACTCTTGACTGCTGCCATCTCTCCAATGTCTTCTCCATTTTTGTAGCACAGAGGGGTGCAGAGTTTAGTCAGCCTGTGTGAAAACTGTAGTACAGTGGCTGAGTAGCTACTTTACTTTTATAGTGTCTAGCCGGTGACAATTCTGAGTGTCTGCTTATCTTTCTTACTAATGCCTGCCTGGTGCAATGGGTTCTAAATTGTCTGAAAGAACTAATCGGCGCCCTGAGATGTGGTAACAGTGAGAGCGTGTCCAGCTCATTTTCAAAGCCAGATCGTTGTTTAGTGACATATTCTTTTGTTTGTTTGTTTTTCGAGACAGGGTTTCTCTTGTAGTCTTGGCTGTCCTAGACTTACTTTTTAGACCAGGCTGGCCTTGAACCCAGTTCTGTTTTTCTGATTGCTCTCTACCATTTATTTCGGTCCATAATGGCACCATATAAGAATTGAGATGCAGAAATGCTAGAGCCAGTGTAGTCTCAGTTTATCTACTATTTCTCAAGATAAGAGTTATGAGGAATTCTTAGGTGAAGGCATTGTATATACTTCCACAGGAATAAAGGAGTTTGAGCAGCAAAGGTAAAAGAATGTGCTCACCGTTAAGCAGTTCTTTTTATCCTTTGTTAACGAAATGTCTGAGGTGGGATAACTTGAAAGAACGGTTTTGGTTTGGTTTGGTTTGGTTTGATTTGGTTTGAGACAAGGTTTTTCTGTGTAGCCCTGGTTGTCCTGGAACTTGCTCTGTAGACCAGGCTGGCCTCGATCAAGTTCACTGAGGTCTACCTACCTCTCTCTGCCTCTCAAGTGCTGAAATCAAAGGCCTGTGCCACCATTGCCCGGCCCAAAACAAGAATTCTATTTGTGCTCTTTGTCTGAAAGAGCAGGGTTGAAGGGCTTCATTTATTGCTGACTTAATTTTATTTTATTTTATTTTATTGGCAGAGCCCTAAACCAATGTGGGACAGCACATAGCAAGGGGTGGGGGAATACGTTCTCCTTTGGCTTAGTATAAACCAGGATTTAGTCATGAGGGATCTACCCTGATGAGCGTAGCCTAACTCTAATCATCCCCCATCCTCTTTTCATAGCCTCTCCTTTCCTTTTTTGTTTGTTTCAGATAAGATGTCTGTAGTGCTGCACATGGCCACACGCCTGTAGTCCTAGCACTTGGAGGCAGGCAGGTGGATCTCTGTGAGTTTGAGGCCACCCTGGTCTACAGAGTCAGTCCAAGAAAGGCAAGGCTATACAGAGAAACCCTGTCTCTGTCTCTCTCTCTCTCTCTCTCTCTCTCTCTCTCTCTCTCTCTCTCTCTCTCTGTCTCTCTCTCTCTCTCTCTCTCTCTCTCTCTCTCTCTCTCTCTCACACACACACACACACACACACACACAAAAACAAAAAGATCTTAGTATGTTTATAGGTTTCGCTTAAATTTTCGTACTAAAGTAATCCTACCTCAGCACCTTAAATAGCCCTGGCCTCTACCTTAAGACCTCACAGCAAGAATAAAATGTTAACACACTATCCTTGAGGGATACTCAAGCCATAACTAACCCAAAGCATTATGTTCCTAAATTCCAACAGCAGCCTACTACTACTGTGCTCTATTTGGATAGTGTCTGGTAGATACTTACTTTAAATCTTCGTTTTTTACTCAATTTAACTTAAATTCCTAAGTTATATCACTGTTACAGCATGGGTTAGATGTGCCTTTTTTAAAAACGTACATCAAGGCTTGGAAAGATGGCTCAGTGATTAAGAGCAATGGCTATTCTTCAGAGCATATGGGTTCAATTCCCAGCACTTATGTGGTAGCTCAGAGCTATCAGTAATTCCAGTTCCAGGGGATCTGACATTTTCTTCTGGAATCGAGGGCACTACATGCACATTGTAGACAGACATGTGTAAGCAAAATATCCATAACAAATAAATAAAAATGAATCTTTGAAAACATCAAAATAAAGGCATACTTGTGAAAATAGAAAAGGTTGTTCACTAACTACCAAAAATCTGTTGCACTGGGCATAGTAACACACATCTCTAGTCCTCACAACATTTGGGGTTCTAAAGTAGAAGGAGGGTTTCATAAATTTGAGGCCAGACTGGGACACAGGGAGACCTTGTCTCAAACAAAACCCCAAAACAATAAAATCTTAACACATCCGTCTTCAGGAAAGGATGTCCCCAGTCAGTGGGACTTGGCTTCGCAGGAGCCCACAACCTGTGGAAGATCACTTAAAGATCTGGTCAGAAACTGTTTTATTTTAGTAAAACTGAAAACTAAGCCACTTAATCAAAAGTGGTTTTAGTGCCACAATTATTTTCTCTAATATGGTGTAAAATACACTGAAGATGAAGCATTTGGTCAATTTGCTTCTTCTATCAACTGTCTGCCATTGGTCTCCCGCTCCCTCCCTCCCTCCCTCCCCCTATCCCTCTCTCACTCTCTTTCCCCCTCCCTTCTCCCCCCCACCTCTCTCTCTATATATATACTATATACAATGTTATTTCTGCATGTCCAAAGAGTTCACCAGATCTCATTGTAGATGGTACATGTGGTTGCTGGGAATTGACCTCTGGAAGAGCAGATAGTGCTTTTAACCTCTGAGCCATCTCTCCAGCCCCATCGGCATCTCCTAATGCTGGTCTTTAGTTTGCCTTTAATGTGACAGTTTGGGGTTGCTTTTTGCTAAGTTGATAGAGTTGACTAATAGCCCCGAGTACTGGTATGAATAAAGCACTCAGTTTCTGCGTTCCAAAGAACCTGGTGTATGATTTCACTATGGTCAGTGAACTTGTCCATCAGCTGCATTTGAAAATGATTTCTGACTATTGAGATCAGCAAACTTGAAGTCTTTTCTGATTGCCATGATAATTAAATAAATTGTCACTTGAGAAACTGGGTTTATATGGCCTTTGAGCTCTAGAGAAAGGGATAAGTTTTTAAAGACCAAAGGAAAAATTAACTGTCAATATGTCGTGGTTGGTAAGTAATGAAGTAGACAGCACAACAAACTTACTACCATTCATTTGTATGGCTCTAACAGAGGATCTTTTTGAGTGGGAGAGAGGAAAAAAAAAACTTACGAGAGAAGGGTACAAGCACAAGGTGGGGCGGCATGACACTCAAAAAGATCCTCTGTTAGAGCCGTGCAAATGAATGGTAATGAGTTTGTTGTGCTGTCTACTTCCTTACTTACCAGCCACGACATATTTCTGCTTTATAAATTCTTAAGGGCTACGTGTCTTATTCAGAGCTACATGAAAAAATCGTTTAAATGTAGTTTTGAGAAAAAATTGGCTGATTTTTATTTTTCTTCTTGGTTTGAAAACAAAGGATGTAAGTATATGTCAGGAAAAAATTTCAATTTTAAACCATTTGCTCATGTCTTAGCAAAATGCTATATATTTGCCAAAACTAAGATTATGTGGAAAAGAATTCTTGTGAAAGTGAGAATTAAATATGGCAGCACTTGACACCCTGGAGGCATGGGATGGATGTCTGTCACCGTTCCTAGCACTTAGAGGCAGGCTGCTAGGAAGTGCTTACTCTTGATGCTTCATCACACTCGTTCTTGAAAATCATGCTTTGCTTAATTTTGTGTGCAGCATATTTGAATTTAATATGTGTGTATTGATGATGGTGATGGCATTACCCTCCAATTGTATACTTTATAAGAGAAAACCATTTTCCTCTATTTTCAGAAAAATTAGGATAAAGTGCTCCGGACAGTTTATTTTGATGTGCATGTGTCTTTTTCATTGTCTTTATTTGATGTTGAGTAAATGAAGGTTTCACGTGAAAGCTAAGTACCGTAGAAGGTGTGCATCCTGTGGTTACTAGGAAACGCCACGGAACCAGACTCAACAATTGAGGTGCAGAGCTAAGCAAGCAGGAGCCGAGTCAGAGTCATTCTGTTGGTTGTGTTTTGTTTACTCTTTTCAGACTATTACCTAATTTTGTACATGTGAAGACATAAAAAGGCGATAGTTCTAAAACATTTTATAACTGATCCTTAGTAGTTTTTGCATACCATCTGAATAAGTTATATTGGTCTTCAAGTTTAACAAAGTAATCAGAAAAAGGACAAATGCTGATTTTTTTTTTTTTTAGTAGACTTTTTTTTCATAAATTGCAAGTCATTGAAAATTAAGTATGTTTAGTAAATGTGTTAAGTTTTTCACCTAAGGAAGCCATACAAATGAAATAGTTGCTGTTCTTATTAGAATGTCTAGGTTTTACCTGTTTTTAAGATTTTCTTTGGCAATAAGGTTTAGTTCAGTTGGTTGAGTGTCTAGCGCAGAGCCATGGCTTCCATCTCCTAGCACCACATGTAGGAGGCCTAGTACTGGTGCACTCTAATCCCTAGCACTCAAACAGTAGAGGCAAGAGGACCAGAAGTTCCAGATCATCCTTGGCTGCGTAGAACTTGAGGCTAGCCTGAGATACACAAGACCCAATCTCAAAAAATAAGGCAAAACACAGATTTTCTGGAAATGGATAGTCTGTAGTAGTGATTCATTCTGGGCCCAGAATGGGCAAATTCTATTTCTGTGAGCAGAAATAGAAATAGGAAAGCAGAGGAGGCCAGCTGTGCCATGTCATGCTGCAGGCAGAGGAAGCCAGCTGTGCCATGTTATGCTGCAGGCAGAGGAGGCCAGCTGTGTCATGCCATGCTGCAGGCATAGGAGGCCAGCTGTGTCATGTCATGCTGCAGACATAGGAGGCCAGCTGTGTCATGTCATGCTGCGGGCAGAGGAGGCCAGCTGTGTCATGTCATGCTGCAGGCATAGGAGGCCAGCTGTGTCATGTCATGCTGCAGGCATAGGAGGCCAGCTGTGTCATGTCATGCTGCAGGCATAGGAGGCCAGCTGTGTCATGTCATGCTGCAGGCAGAGGAGGCCAGCTGTGTCATGCCATGCTGCAGGCATAGGAGGTCAGCTGTGTCATGTCATGCTGCGGGCAGAGGAGGCCAGCTGTGTCATGTCATGCTGCAGGCATAGGAGGCCAGCTGTGTCATGTCATGCTGCAGGCAGAGGAGGCCAGCTGTGTCATGTCATGCTGCAGGCATAGGAGGCCAGCTGTGTCATGTCATGCTGCAGGCAGAGGAGGCCAGCTGTGTCATGTCATGCTGCAGACATAGGAGGCCAGCTGTGTCATGTCATGCTGCGGGCAGAGGAGGCCAGCTGTGTCATGTCATGCTGCAGGCAGAGGAGGCCAGCTGTGTCATGTCATGCTGCAGGCATAGGAGGCCAGCTGTGTCATGTCATGCTGCAGGCAGAGGAAGCCAGCTGTGCCATGTCATGCTGCAGGCATAGGAGGCCAGCTGTGTCTTGCCATGCTGCAGGCATAGGAGGCCAGCTGTGTCATGTCATGCTGCAGACATAGGAGGCCAGCTGTGTCATGTCATGCTGCAGGCAGAGGAGGCCAGCTGTGCCATGTCATGCTGCAGGCAGAGGAGGCCAGCTGTGCCATGTCATGCTGCAGGCAGAGGAGGCCAGCTGTGTCATGTCATGCTGCAGGCATAGGAGGGCCAGCTGTGTCATGCCATGCTGCAGACATAGGAGGCCAGCTGTGTCATGTCATGCTGCAGGCAGAGGAAGCCAGCTGTGCCATGTCATGCTGCAGGCAGAGGAGGCCAGCTGTGCCATGTCATGCTGCAGGCAGAGGAAGCCAGCTGTGCCATGTCATGCTGCAGGCAGAGGAGCCAGCTGTGTCATGCCATGCTGCAGGCATAGGAGGCCAGCTGTGTCAATGTCATGCTGCAGACATAGGAGGCCAGCTGTGTCATGTCATGCTGCGGGCAGAGGAGGCCAGCTGTGTCATGTCATGCTGCAGACATAGGAGGCCAGCTGTGTCATGTCATGCTGCAGGCATAGGAGGCCAGCTGTGTCATGCCATGCTGCAGGCATAGGAGGCCAGCTGTGTCATGTCATGCTGCAGGCATAGGAGGCCAGCTGTGTCATGTCATGCTGCGGGCAGAGGAGGCCAGCTGTGTCATGTCATGCTGCGGGCATAGGAGGCCAGCTGTGCCATGTCATGCTGAGGGCATAGGAGGCCAGCTGTGTCATGTCATGCTGAGGGCATAGGAGGCCAGCTGTGTCATGTCATGCTGAGGGCATAGGAGGCCAGCTGTGTCATGTCATGCTGCAGGCATAGGAGGCCAGCTGTGTCATGTCATGCTGCAGGCATAGGAGGTCAGCTGTGTCATGTCATGCTGCAGGCAGAGGAGGCCAGCTGTGTCATGCTATAGGCATCAGTTGCCACGTACTTTACTTGACACATTTTTGCTTTACAAAAAATTTGAAAGTATTAATCTTTAATTTTTAAAGAAACCAAATTGTACATATTTTGGTTCTTAACTAGGACTAAGCTAGCTTGCTTGCTTGCTTGCTTCCTCCGCCTCTCCTTCCCTCCCTCCTTCTCTCTAAGAAAGTAATTTTGAAAAGAAAGGTTTTGGTTTGTGTTTTCATTGGAATATGAGCCTGCACACATCGGGGTAAGTTGTGCTGTTCTTGCTCTGGGCAGTCTGGAGTCGCTTACTGTCCTCACGTGATGTGTACAGTCCTGGGTCCAGCTGTTTTAATTTGGTCACAGCAGACCTCGCTAAAGGCAGAGAAGTACAAGACTGGAGCCAGGAGACGTGGCTGGTTGATACTGCCCCTTTGTGTGCTGTAAATGGGAACGCCATGGCCGTGCCTGACCAGGAGTTGATGGGTTTCCTCCCTTGCAGTGCTCGGTTTGTGTAGAACAGCGGCAGCCATTTGGTTTCTTCTAAGTAGCTAAAGTTGCTAGTTCAGCTTCGTGATAATGAGGTAGGTGGGTTGATGACTAGGGAACTATGGGAAAATAGGTGGTTTGTGTTGGAGAGATGATGCACTTTCCACCTGACAGTTTGCTGTTGGCACACGCATGAGGAAAAAAATGTTATAGTTCTGTGTAGAGCTGCTACTACTAGTTCAGGGTACGCTCATGAAAGAGGCTGAGATCTCTCTTTTCTGTGTAGCATTTAAGGTGCCCATGTAAAGGTATGTGTACATGATACGTAGCTACATACTACAACAAGTGAGAGAGAAGAGTGGGTGTGTATGCCAAGGTGACCAAAACCACCTTGTTAGCAACAAAAACGTCTGTTGATTCTGTTGGTTACTTTTACATTCATGGTTAATTCTGATTGTAGCTTACTTACTTGATTTACATTGTGCTATCTCGTTTCTTTTTCAGGAACTTTGAATTATAAACCAGGTGGGCAGGTGATAGAGATTACTTTTACAAGCATTCTATGAACTACTCATATTTATTTTCCAGATATGAGGCCCCAAGATTCCTGGCGAGGCCCTCCTCCTCTTTTCCAGCAGCAGAGATTTGACAGGTAATGCTAAAGCAAGCATGCTGTACATGCTCTCCGTGTTACCATCTGCGGTGTGCTGGCTGCTACAAACCAAAGCCTACCTGCCTTTGAGTAACTTATTTCCCACACCAATTAATTTTTACTTGTACCTGTTTTTAGGAAATATGTAGTTAATACTTTGAATTATAATGTTCATGTTTATGTACTGTACTATGTTTCTTGGTTTTCTTGAACTTTATTTTATTGAACTTTGAGGTGCTCTAAAAATGCAACGTAGAGAGCTTAAAATTGCATTATGTTTTTGTCAAGTTAAACAGATTTCTTTGTTTTGTTGTGCGGTTTAATGAGGCATAACTAATGATGTTCCACTTTTATCATGTCTGCCAGTAGCACAGCATTAGTACAGACCAGCTATTGATTCTTACTTCAGACCTCTTCAAGTCCTAATCAGCTTCTTTGGTGCAACTTTTTCAGGGCTGACAGGCCTATTGTAGGGCAGTGTCACTGTAGGTCAGTAGTTATTAGTTGCCACTGAAAACAGTTTCTTTAACTACTTAAGACTGAACTGAATTAAATGCAGAAGGGACTCAGAAGAGGATTATGGGCTCTGCAGTCTAATAAGTACCATGGACTAGGAAGAATGTGACATGGTTTAATAACAAGGGATGTTTGACATGTGTTCTGTCATAAGTTCTGTGTTCCTAAGTCAGATGACTAGCCACGAGATGTCAGCTGGACATGTTATGAATAATTATATTAGCGTCTATAGAATAATTTTTAAAAAGAGTGTAGTGTATTGTTTCGGGCTGGTCTTGCCAGCGTCACTAAATGCAAAGCCTCATGGAGTGCCCTGGCAATGGAGCTTCCCTTTTCCCCTTGCCAGTTATGATCTGTTGTTGCTTTGCTGAGGTAGCCATTGCAGTCTGTTCCCGGCTGCAGTGAGCGGAGGGTGCTAACAAATGGCACTAGATAGCGTGCTTTTCTGGCATGAACATTCAGTAGCTCTCACGTCCCTCCAAAATTGCCTTCTGTTGTTCCCTTCAAGATTACTGCAGAGATTTGTGTAATTCAGCTGTTCTTTGATGGTGTCAGCTACCTCATGCAAATCATACATTAAATTTAATATGACTGGTGAGTATGTTGATGATTCCAGTGTACATGCTCAAGGTATACAGCGTGTACTATTTAATTACCACCGAAGTAGCCCAGGCTGGCCTCGAACTTCCAATCCTCCTGCTGTAGCCTCCCAAGTCTGAGAGTAGGGATTACAGGTATGCAACACCACACCCATCTTAACACCATTTTAAAACAGAAATAGAGGTATACATTCTTCTAAATTATTGTTTTTGTTTTTTTTATATTGTTGCACTCTTTTGCTCTGTTAATAATTTCTAATGCTTTTCTTCAGTTAAGACTCATCAGCACTGTTAACATCTTTTCATAAGTGTGATTGTATGTTTCTCCTAGAAACTTTTAAAAATAGACACTGCTAACCTTTTAAATTTTATTTATTTATTTATTTATTTATTTACTTACTTATTTTGTTTTTCGAGACAGGGTTTCTCTGTGTAGCCTTGACTGTCCAGGACTTGCTTTTGTAGACCAGGCTGGCCTAGAACTCACAGAGATCCGCCTGCCTCTGCCTCCTGAGTGCTGGGATTAAAGGCGTGCGCCACCACCATCCAGCCAACTTTTATTTTTATAAAAACTAAAACACATACTTCAGTAGCTTTTCCAAGGTCACTCTTCCATGTTATTCTTCCCAAGAAACTTTTTAGTAGAATAGAACTCTCTAGAGAGTTCTCTCTGAACATAATGTGAAGCCTCAGCCCATGACAGGAAATGAAGCCCTCTGGGGCTGTGTGTGCAGCAGCAGGCCTTTCCTTCCTTCCTCTCAGTGAACACGTGAAGCTGGCCTAGGACTGCTGTCTGCGTCCTCGCTCCTGCTCTGATGCTCATCATTTTCTTGTTCTTACTTTACCCTTCACCAAGTACTGTTGTCACTACTCTGACTGACTACAATATGTTTTGTTTGTTTTTTGGGTTATTTTAAATACTTAAAAATTATTCCTGAGAGCCGGGCGTGGTGGCGCACGCCTTTAATCCCAGCGCTCAGGAGGCAGAGGCAGGTGGATCGCTGTGAGTCCTAGGCCAGCCTGGTCTACAAAGTGAGTCTAGGATGGCCAAGGCTACACAGAGAAACCCTGTCTCGAAAAACCAAAAAAAAAAATATTCCCGAAACAAAAAGTTAAAGGTAAGCATTTATAGAGTTCTTAACTCAGGGTTCTTTAGGAAATGGATCTCTTTACTGTTGTAGGTGGGTCTCACGGTAGTGGCCACGCTGGTCTGCAGTTTGCACTCTTTGTGCCTCAGCCTCCCAAGTACTATGAACTAACCCATGTTGTTCTTCTAAGCCTCTTTAGCTAAGAAGTGGGTGCTATCCGTTACTCACTTCCATAGCATGTGTCATTCCAGATCTTCAGACCTTACAAGACAGAGGAGGGACCATTTTTACCTTATCAGGAAGTTACGAATAATAGATGGTGATAGTCTCATGAGAACCGAGTCTTTGTAATCCCTAGATGAGAGCATTTTCAGTGCGCTACTTTTGACTGTTGTTGAGAATCCTGTTAGAACATGACTTTTGAGTATATCTTGTTTCTTAAACTATGGCATGTTGTGTTGAATTATTTCTTCTTTGGGATAGTACTTTATATCCACATATCCCTGTGACCTAAAGGGATCCTGAAAGGACTGATGAGAAGGCTCAGTGGGCAGAGGCAGCAGCCACCAAGCCTAATACCCTGGGCTGTGCTCCCAGGACTCATGTGGTGGAAGGCGAATACTGAATCCTACACGCTGTCTTCTGACCTCACACATGTGAATACACAAAAATAAATAAATGTCATTTCTTTAAGAGAAAAATTTCAGTAAGAGATAGGCATGGTGGTGTACATCTGTAATCTCAGCACTGAGGAAGTTGAGGCAGAAGGATTTGCATTTGAGGCCTACCAGGGCTACCTATAGCCTGTCTCAAAAGCAAGCCAGCCATCTTTCCTCTCCCCCAAAGTAACTTGATGGTGCCAGTGCTAAACAGAGCCAGCCAGCGTTTCAGTTCTTCTGCCCTACACAAGGCAACAACTGAGTTCTTGAGGTCTTGAGCTCAATAACGAGAAAAACCTTTACAAACTGATTAACCATAGCACTAATTTAATATTGTTGCCACTGTAGTACCAAGTAGTGCCTTGGCTTATAAGTTACCTCAGTTTATAACCACTAAGTATTTATTTTGCTTTTTTGAGACACAGTCCCACTATGCAGCCTTGGCTAGCCCGGAGCTGGCTGAGTAGACCTGGTTGGTGTCCAGAGTTCTGGGATCAGAGCTGTGCGCCACAACGCCTAGTCCTAAGTGCTGAAAGTTAGGGTAGGCCAACTGTAGGGTTTCCGTCTCACATTTTACAAACGTTTTCTCAAATAAGTTTCAGTTTGCTTGTATTTTCAAATTAACATAATTAACATGCAATGCTTGTTTGATGATAAATACAGGTGTTTCTGCCAGCAAACAAAAGATGGCGGGGCCTTACTACGGCATTGCTCTTTCTCTTTAAATTTTATTACTAATGATTTTATCATAGAAATTATCTTTGAACAAAAACATTAGTGATTATTTTGAACAAAAAAAATTGTATGTGGCTTTGCCTTTTAATCTAGTTGTAGAATATAAGTGTTTTAAAATTGTGTTTACAGTTTATGCCAACACATTTTCCTGAAACACAATTCCATGAAATTTTCTGTAAGAGTAAAAAGAAAAAATAATCACAGTACAGTGTATGAGTTGCAGTTTTGGCTTGTGCACTTTGCATATATGTCCCAACATTGATGATCCTTGATCATAACCCATTGCCACAAAGGCCAGAAGAGACCACTCCAATGTGCGCACGAGCTGTTCTTATGGGTCGGATAGGCTGTTCTTACCAGAGTTTGTTCGTACTGATAATAGCCCCCAAACAACTGTAAGTGGTAACCGTTGGCACCTCACTTTGACTCTGAATCGTTTTTAAACCCACGCAGTGTGTTGTACTAGAGCTCTGGTTCCACCCACTGTCTGTAAAGAGTAGCTTCGGCCTCTCTAGAGTCTTCAGAGACTTGTTGTCTGTGAGCTATTATGCAAGAATAATTTGCATTTTTGTTTTGTTTTGAAGAAGGCTTGTTGTAAGTGTAGGGAGAGGAGAGGGAACGGGTTGGGCATTGAGTTGCTAGCTGTAAGAAGACTGAGTCCACCACCCATTGAGCCCAACCTCAGGCTTTTATCCTAAGACTTTTCCCTCCCACGAAGAAGCGGCGATCATACGCTGACAGTATTCTAGTGACTACTGTAAGGTTTTACTGCGTTCTTCCTGGCGTCACCTGTGGCCCCGAGGTTGCTAGTGCAAAAGTGTTACAGGGACATTTTGCTTCTGTTTATTCTTTTTTTTTGTGACTGTAAAATTGAAGTTGAAAGTATCTTACTGAGAAATTTCCATTTTAAATTGTCATTGCCTTTAGAAATATCTTTGCTACATTGTTTATGTGACAAATTTTAATTAAGTTATGATTTAATGCCTTCTACCTGTTGTTCTGTATCTCAAAGTTAAAATAGGCACTTGAAGACAATTAAAACGTGTCTTTCAACTAGTAATCTGGGACAGCAAACTGGGTTATAATAGCTGTTGAATCTGTGTTCCCATGTAAACTGTACACCAAACGCCAGTCAGCCATGCCAATTAGTGCTCATGTTGCTAGGTCACCACGGCCAATTGAAAGCTGCGTCAAAAGAACTTGAAAAGGTTTCTTCCCGACCAGACCTTCTGACATATTGAGCAGAATAATGGATGGGAAAAAACAGCCAAGTCCCCTACCCTGGATTCAAAATACTCAGCAGTAAGAATTCACTTGCAACCTGCAATTAACTAGAAAGAATAGAATCTAAGAACGAGTCTGGACATTTTTTAAAATAAAGCCTCTTTCTCCTACTTGTACACGCTCACTCTTTGGGCAGCGTCGTAAATGTAACCAGCTGACTGTGCGCCCAGAGCTTCACATGATTAAATGTAACAGCTGACTGACTGTGCGCCCAGAGCTTCACATGATTAAAAGAGTCTTCACACTTAACACTTTTAAAATATTTTGTAAAAGTTATTCAGCAGAGTTCAAGCATCCTCATTTTTAAAAGTATTTATTATTGTGTGTATGCACACTAATGTGGTGGGTCGTGTGTTACAGTGCACATGTGCAGGGTCTAACTTGGGTCCTGGGGATTGAACTGGGGGTCATCAGACTTGTAAGGCAGGCACCTGGGCCCTCTGAACCACCTACTGTCTATTTGTAAATATCCCTTTTAATAAGTTGTGGTGTTTTATGAGACTTGACCCAGTCTCCTGCACTGTTTGGTTGATTTTTGGGTGTTTTTGTTTGTTTGTTTTGTTTTGTTTTTCCGAGACAGGGTTTCTTTGTGTAACCTTGGCTGTCCTGGACTCGCTTTGTAGACCAGGCTGGCCTTGAACTCACAGCGATCCGCCTGCCTCTGCCTCCCGAGTGCTGGGATTAAAGGTGTGCGCCACCACGCCCGGCCCTACACTGGTTACAAGAGACATAAAGGCCATCACACCACGTATCCTACACAACCAATGTCGGTAACTTGGGTTGTCCTAAAACTTGGAGGAAATTACCCTCCATTTTAGGCTTGTACTGTAAAGCAGGCTTCATTTCTGATGTAAACATGTCTTTCTGCAGAAGTGTTGGAGCAGAACCTCTACTGCCGTGGAACCGGATGCTCCAAACCCAAAATGCAGCCTTTCAGCCAAACCAGTACCAAATGCTGGCTGGGCCTGGAGGCTATCCACTCAGACATGATGATCGAGGAGGGAGACAGGTAATAAACGCAGTGCATTGTGGGCTGGAGAGGAAAAGCAGCATACCGCTTTCTGCTATGCTTGCCTCTTAGGAATTAATGTTTTCTTTCCACTATTTCTGGTAAGAAATAGCTGAACTTTTGTCATCATTAAAAATGCATTTAAGCCAAGTACTTTTATACATGGGCAATCCTCAAGAATCCCAGCTTAGAAGCCCCTTTTATGGGTTCAGTAGTGATTAGTAAGAGTCACAGCCATCACAACACATCTTTTTACTTTGGAGGATGTTTTCTAATATAAACCAGGTCTGTCATTAACAAATGAAGATGGCCTGGAAGCTGAAAGTAAAAATAAAAATAAAACACACACAAAAGTATCTGTTCACCTGTTGTCTTTATTCATCCTTGAATTCTATTAACTGAAGTCAAGAGTCCCTCCTTGTGGAAGCACATTTCTCTTTGGAGATTTTTCTACACAGTTTTCTACTGAGCGGGAAGAGTGCCACGTGATGTGATGAGCAGGATGATTGATTCACAGACACATTGAGATGGTGTGCATTTGTTCCCTTAACTCCATCCCGTCTTCGCAACATTTAAGTCTGGTCTGTTTAACATACATTTCCCCCAGCAATTTGACACCCTGGACAGAATTGATACATGCTTTAATCCAGCCCTTGGTAGAGAAGAGGATTTGAAATGCTGCTGCAGTTCAGAGGCTCTGGAGTTTGGTGCCTGCGTTTAATATCAAGGGGTTTTTAGTTGTTTACCTGGTGTTGCCTTCAGGCTTTTTGCAGTGCTTTGTATATTAGCTTCCTAATTTCTGTTTCTTACTTTTGTGCCCCTTTAATCTGAGGTCTCTGATACCTAAGGAAAATCTTTTTGATACCTTTAAAGTGCATTTTTGTAAGTCTGTTTCAACCTTGCAAAAAAGTAGTCACCTTAATTGCTTATAGTCAATGCCTTTTGAAAAAAATTGTTTTAGTTCATTAAAATCACTTCATAGGACTTTAATTTTTCTACCCAACTCCCCTGTAAAGACAAAGTGTGAAATTACTGTTGTCTGTGCTACTGGAGTGAGACACTAGACAATTAAAGTAACAGCATTTTAAAGTGAAGACATTAAGAACTGAGGAGACCTTGTAGAATGCTGTGTTCAGTCTTTTCATTTTGCAGTCAGAACTGAAAGCCTGTGTGACCTCAAAGTTTGGAGGCAGAGCTGGAGACACTGAACCCTAGTTCATCTTCTGGCCTCTGAAGAGGCCAAGGAAATTTTCCCTTTCAAGGAATTCTACTGTTGGAGGGGGATAAATTCTTCACTGAGAGGATATATAAACAAGTTGGAAGATGCCTTTTGGAAATATACGTGTTCTTTTCAGTCTTATTTCCATTTAGTTTTTATTACATCACAACTATTGAAGTAATGGTTTTGTTTTTTACACTTAATCATGCCTTTGTTTTATTTTTAGTGACATTGATATGTCTAAACAAATCCTTAGCCCACATTGGAGCCTTGGGATCTATCATACTGTATAGTGTAAACTGTGATCCTAAATACGAATTTTCTCTTTCTTTTGGAATCAAATCTAGTACCACACTCACTCAGTAAATGCTCTTACCACCAAGCTATATCTCCAACCTTTAGAAAAGTAATTATAAATTATTTTTGTATAGAATTGTTTTTGCAAGTACAATTATATAATAACCTTATTATTTAATGTTCTATTTTTCATTGAACAACAAAAAAAAATATGTCCCTAAAGTTAATTGGTCATTAGGTGTCAGTCTCTTCCTTTGGTTAAATAAAATGACTTTACTACCAAGCACTCAGAATGGTGGGACATTTTTAAAGCACTCTCTCCATAGCATGCCCAGACTAGACAACATTCCAGCGTGGACAGGAGAGATGCACAGCCCTCCTTAGTGAAGGAGCTGTTGGCCTCCAATGGCCACTGGGAGAGAAGGAAAGTTAGAACAGTTTTTGTTGTTTGCCTGCTTTTTAAGGGTGTAGATCCTTACAGTAGGTTGAGGAGTCACCAGTGAAGGCCACACAGCCAAAAGTATATGGGCAGCACAGAATGGACTCGATGGGTTAACAACAAAAGAGATAACAAAGCTGAGTGCTTTGAGAAGAGCAGGGGAAAGGGATTAATATGATCAAAATACATTGTTTGAAATTCCCAAGGAACTAACAAAAGTGTAAAACCAAAATCCACTGTACATATTTACAGGAAACATTTCATTGTTCATTTGTCTCAGATTAGACGTGGTTATATTAGTGCTTGTTGGGTCGGTGTTGAGTACTTCAGCCTTTGTGTGCATCTCAGCTGTGTGACAAGCTCCGTGAGAGCTGCAGGCATGTGATGACTTACCCTAAGAAACAGTCCACTTCTTCATGCTGTGCCTGTCCACAGAGATGTCGATGTCTTTATTAGGGGTATTAATCCAGAAGATAAACTTTGTTTCGTTTACTTTCAGGGATATCCCAGAGAAGGAAGGAAATACCCTTTGCCACCACCCTCGGGAAGATACAGTTGGAATTAGGCTTTTGTAAAGCTTTCCCAAATCCTTTCTCCATTCTATACTTTTATACTATTTGTGGAAAGGTTTCTTTCTCAAGTAGTAGTTTTTAATAAAACTACAGTACTTTGTGTATTTCTTTTAACTGTGTGTATATTTCTACCGATCTGATCTCACTGTTTATGTTACTTTCCAGAGATGTGTTTTAACATAATACAGTGGTTCTGAATTTATTATTGCTTATAAACATATTTGATGAAATTAGGAGTCCTGGATTTTCCTTATGGTTAAATTCAAAACAGCTCTATGCTGATTTTAATGCACATGAATAATTAGGTATGGACATCTGAGCTGCATGTTCGGCAGACTAGAGTCTATGTGGCTCAACATTTCTTTGGAAACATTTCATTAAAGTACTTGTCTTACAGAAATTTGTGGACTTTATTAAAAAAAAATAAAGCTAAACTAAAAGCTCTGTCTTGGTGGTCTTTGATTTTTCTTTGGAAACATTTTATTGAAGTACTTGTCTCACAGAAGTTTGTGGACTTTAGTAAAACAAAAACAAAAACCTAAACTTTAAATAAAGCTCTGGTGTCTTGATGGTCTTTGATTATTTCAGCTGAAAGTCTTGACTTAGGATGCCTACTTTTGTAAGCCAACATTGATGGTTCCTACAGTCAGATGTCAAGAGCAAGTGAATTTTTTAAAGAGATGGTCACCATTCAACAGAAGCATTTATATTAGCATATTACTATTACATTTTGGGAATATTTACGTTTTATAAATTTCATAATTATTTCCTAGTTTTAAGGACTTTAAATCTCATGTTTGGGGATCACTTTAAAATTTCAAGTTGAAAATTTATAACTAAAGGAGATACACACACAGCAATAGAACTCAATTTGGGCGTGTTTCTTTTTCAGTTGAGCACACTTGAGTCTCTGCATGTTTGGAGTTCACACACGGTGTCTATATTTAATTACCAAAATAAACAGGACACTTTTCTATAAAGTTTGAGGCTTTTGAGTTTTTCTAGCCTAAGATTGTAAGGTAAGATTTCTCTTTGACCTTCTGACTTAGGCCATTTGTGCTTTAACACACAACTAAAGCACACTTGTTAATTTATGTGGGGAAAAATCCACCTTTAAATTCATAGGCATTTTGAAGCAGGTTCCTGTACAGCTGAAACAGGTTACCACCCTTCCTGTGTTCACTCCACTCCACGGTATAGTGCTGATTATTAAGCTTTTCTAGCCCTAAAGTACTGTGTCTTCCAAAGGGAACATGTATCTTACTGTATATAGTTTCCTGGTTCTCCTAACCCACACTAATGTTTTTTAATTCCCCCAACCCCTTGGTTTTGGTTTAGTTTTCAAATTCTGGTTTAGGCTGAAGGGTTCTGAAGAAGTCCCGACAAAGGGCCTAATGAAGGTACAGCTGACGTTAGGTTCCCTTTTGTGAGACAGGTGGGTGTGTTCCAAGTACATGGGCTCAGTTCCGGAACCCTTGGATCTTTCTTTTTCCCAGCTCTTACTGAGAGAATAGAGAAATGCCAATTTCAGATAACGTGCTGTTTAAAGCTTCCAAGTGGGATATTTAAAGCTGTAAACACCCCCTCGAGTTTTAGTGTTGCAGGCAACAGGGTAGTTTTGTTACTTGTATTCTGTTATATTAGCTTTGGGCACCTTTTTTTCATGGTCTTTCATTAAATTGTTTTACGTCAGTGCCTGAAAATTTTGCTAAGGCGACCTAGTAAGGAGAGAGCCACTTCCTTAGCTCTAGATCCCCAAAGGCGAGGTGTAAAAATACCAAAGCCTTCTGCAAATGCATATTAAGATTGCCGTTTAGCTTTCAAAGGCAAATAGGGTGTAATGACCAGTAGGCTAATTTTGTTGCAAAGACCTGGGACTATAATAGCTGGTGCCAGGCAGGAATCCTCCCACCTCTGGATAGAGGTCAGGTGCCCGGGAAGGCTTGGGGTGCACAGGAAGTCGCAGCTGAGGCTGAGCTGCTGAAAGTGCCTGGGAGCAGGCTGGCAGGGTCACGGACGGTGTGCTGCCCTTCATAGTCAAGGTTGTGCTGTGTCCTTACTGGCCTCCCTGTGGAGACAGGAAGCTGGTCCTGGGTCTGTGACTCCCCAAAACCCATGTAGCCCCACAGCGTCGAGGACTCAACAACCTGCCTAGGAACAGGCAAGCTGGAAATGAGTAAGGTGGGTGTGGGGACTCTGAGCTCTACGACGCTGGGAGGGTGGGTTGGGGATGGGGGGCGCATCATACCTCCATTGCCTGCATGCAGCACCGCAGTCTGCAGACTTAAAATTTACCCGGCAAAGCCTGGCGCGCGCCTTTAATCACAGCTCTGGAGGCAGAGAGAGGCAGGCGGGTGGATCCCTGTGAGTTCGAGGCCTACCTGAGCTACAGTGACCCCAGGACAGCCAAGGTAACACAAATCCTGTCTCGGGAAAAAAAAAAAAAAAAAAAAAAAAAAAATCAGGCAACTGCACACGCTGAACCTGTAAGAAAAATTAGAAACACGCCTTGCCCCGTGTTTATTTAAAATTCGAAGTCTTGACTAAATTTAGCTGCCTAGAAATCCAAAATCTAAACATTCTCTGGAGTCAGTTTGTCCCCACATTAAAGGCCACAGAGGGGCTTTACAACTCAACTTTATTTTCAAGTCTTCTGCCCATTCTGAAAGGGTCAGAAAACCAGGGTGCCACAAACTGTATTCTGTTTCTACCCAGGAAAAAGTTAAAGAACACTAACAAAGTAACAAGTAGTCCATTTTTTAACTATGCTTCCTGCACTCAGCATTAATTCCAACAGATGCCCTTGGCTGTTTTTCTATATCCTATTTGTGGAATTGGAGTAAAGACAACATGATTTGATTTGTATATATGAGATGGCACTAAAGCTATTCCCCACTGCAAAACTGCACTTTAAGATTATCGAGTATTAATGATTAATTTTTTATTAGAACTTACCTAAACAATTACTGAGGTTACAGATTAAAAATACAAAACAAAAAAACCAAGCTCCCCTCCCCAGCATTTCACTCCATTTCAGATAAACAGTCTAAAGCAAAACTAAACAAAACCAAAAACTCTGTCTTCCATCACCATTAAACTTATAAAAAGTAACTTGGAGATCACAGAGAAATCTTACTATAGAGAAGAGCCTAGTGACAAGTGCACGCAGTCCGCCAGTCTAGGTGTCTCTGAAATTTCTTCAGCTATTCACCAGTTCTCACTAGCAGTAAAAAGGCTGTTTATGCTTTATAAATGTATTAATTTTCTGTCTCACTAGACTTAAGGATGGCAATCACAGCGTTTTTTTTTTAAACCTAAAGTTAAATAATTAACATACAGAGGTCCACTGTGGCATTAAATGGCAGAGGAATATTATCTGCTTTGATTACTCTGAACTGGAATTTATATTGCTACCATATAATGCATTACCGTCTCATATACACAAATTTATATCTGAAAATCAAATATATGCACTTTTATATCATTGCGGTCCAAAAATTCATATTTAGAACCATTACTGCTTAGTGCAATTAACAAAGCAAGCCTATGGAAGGTGTTTGCAATTTACTGAACAGGACTGAGTCTCTGATTTGCTTTAAATGGAAAGTAAACAGCTACTAGGAAAATGGAATCTGAATGTATCTGTGTTGATTAACTGCTTGTTCTGACCTTTAGATTGTGGTTCTTAGCAAAGCCTTAAACAGGAGGACTGGGTTACACTCTTACCCTTGCATATACAAAACATCCTTCTTGTGTCCTTCAAAACTGCACACGCTCTCACACTTCAATTTACATCCTAATGAAGATTACACGGAAGTACCTGCAATCCCCGCTGTTACTGTCTGCAACTTTGATTCTGCATTTTAGTTTCCATTCTTCCACTGGAAAAGATGCTGGACCCTAAAATGTTTTGCAAAATGTCACATTTGCAGAGTTAGCGTTTCTGAAACTGGTTTTGCTATGGCCTCTGCTGAACTTTGAGAGGGCTTTGTTCCACCCAGCCTCTGCTGCAGCCCTCCCTCTTGGTTGTGGAGACACTTATCCCCCTCTTCAGTTAATGAGTTTCACCTAGTCTAGCCGTTTGTATTTTTATAAAAGATCTGTGAAGCACCAACTGCAAATGAAGGGAAAGGCTTTTGCTTTGCATTAATCAGAAAGTGGAATTCTATAGGAAAAGAACATTTCTTTTAGTGTTTCAGCAACCAAACCTCCTCCTGCTGTCAGGATGTGCTCAGTAAGTCTCTGGGTGTAGAACAGAAAGTCCTCTGCAGCAGTTACCTCAAGCTTGCTGTTTGTCTACTTACAAAACTGTTGAATGGAGAAAGATATGACTATAGCAAATATACTTTCAGAAAATGGTGAATGGAGAAAGATTGTTTCTTTCTGGCGACATTTTCAGTATAGTTTATTTAATTGAAAGGATTCTTTGTCTGGGAATAAGCTATCCAGGAAAAAAAAAGTGTTATAGGTTTATTTTCCTTAAAGAGTATCACTGGATGTCCATGGAACATAAAGCTATTGTTTTGTAACTGTTGCTCTGTTAAAAAAAAAAAATCATTGCATACGGTGGTGTGGATTTTTAAAACATTTTCTAGAGGTAATATAGTCGAAACTGATGGAAACAAAGCATTTTGAACCGCAGCACACCAGTAATAGCTTTACCAGCAAAATTAACACTGATTTCTGAAGTCAATCTACCAGTAATGCTAAAACTCAAACTGGGAGATTTTTTTTCTTTGTTTATCACGCCATCTTTAGACTAATATGTCTATTAATATTATATAAAATGCCTTTAAAGTTAAATGCCATCCTCAAACAATGCACAATGGTGGTTTGATAAAAGACTCTCTTTGCTCCATAGCCTTCCCCCCACCCCACTTCTTGCCTTGAAAGGAACTTGAGCTTATTTTTTAAAAAGAGGATTTACTTTATAAAATACATTCCTGAAAAAATGCAAGTTTGACTTCTATGTTCCTTTCTATGCAGTCAACTTTGAACTTTCCAGAAAAAAAATGTTCAAACCATGAAAAAAATTGGATGTTTCAGTCTCAAATTTGTTCCTCTAAAAACTCAAATTAAGAAGAGGTTTGGGGCCTCTGGTGGCCATCTGTTTGATTATTTGAAAGTATGTTTTGCCCATATTAGTTCTCTAACTTCCAGTAACTCTATAAGGTCACACTGTTCAGTCAGCTGTATTTTCCTCCAATATGACTATTTTCAATAATGAGTAAATGAGCTGTGTCGGCAAACTCTGCCAAAAGGAAAAAGAAAAACACCAACAATACTTAAGAAAAAGAAATAACCTCCTGACTTTTAGAAAAAAGTACTTAAGGTCTTTTAAAGTTATATTTAAATATCCATTTGAAATACTGGAAATATAAATTGGCATATTAAAGAGTAAATACATTTACTTATACAATAAACACCAACAAAATTGGTGTAACACCTATTAAGTTCTAAGTATGGTGGAAAAGCATAATTATCATACTTTTTCTTTATATCTTGATAACAATTCAATAAATCATCTTATTCCTCTTGACACGTTTTGAATTTGATTGATGATAATACTGGCAATTTTACTTGCCTGTTTTAGTACTTTGTCGAGGAGTTCAAATTCAGGCAAAAATACTTTAAAGAATAAATGCCATGTTTCTAGAAAGAACGGGCATGGTTATCAGTTGGTTTGGAAAGCCTAGGTTCTATATAAAAAGTATTCTATAACCCTTTAAAAAGATGAGCTGCATCTTGGAGCGGAGTGAGGGCTGTGCTCTCCTAGGGCAACCTACAATTACTCAGTTGCCTAACAATGAACAAAAATATTTTAAAATCAGCATTTAAATGTAAAAACGGTAACGATCCATATAATTAGGATTTCGATTTTTTTATTCCATTGCTCTATTTTGACCCAAAGGGCAGTTAATTCTTCGGCAATCGTGTTGCCGTGTATACGATCCACTTTGGGCTACAGTTCAATTTATTTTCAACCAAATCTTAACGAAATTGCACTTAGGGGAGGAGCTTTGCAAATTAATCTCCCCAAAATAAATTCCACTTCAGGGATTCGTCGTGAAAGCTGCTCGATTTATAGAGATACAAACACCAACAAAGTTTTTCCGACTTCTAAAACTCCCGGGAGCTTTGGTTAGCAACTTGGTGAGTGTGGATTCCGCCAGCTCTTCGCATAACTTAGGAACTTCTGAAGGAAGGGAAACCACCACCTCAAAGTGTGGTGTCACATTGTTCGGTCCCGGGGGGGGGGGGGCTGGGGCCGTCGCCTTCTCCCACCCCCAGCAAAGAGGTTCAGAGTAGCCTGACCCTCTCCACGACCCACTCCTCCTTATCTCCATGCACTAAAGGGGTCGGTTGGCCTTTGCACCCTTTCCCCGTCCGTTCTTGCGGTTCCGTGGCCGACCCTGCGGCGAGCTGCAGGCAGACCCTTCCCTCGCCGCCGCCGGGGCGCATCACCACGTCCTGCCATAGAGCAGGTTGGCGCCGAGCACGCCTCCGCCGTAGTCCCCGGTGGCCGCGTCCAGAGCCGCTAAACCGCCCCCGGGACCGTGCAGAGCGGGCGGGCTGGGCGACAGTTCCTCCAGCTCCGCGGCCGGCGTCGGGGCCTGCGGCTGCTGGCCGCCCTGGCCAGGCGTCGGGGTGCCCGCGCCGTTCTGGCACGGCTTGCCGTCCTTCACCAGCACGGGTACGGCCACGCGGCGCGGCGACGGCGGCGGCGGCGGAGGAGGAGGCGGCGGCGGGGGGCCCAGGCCACCCTCCTGCTGCAGCTGCTGCGCCGCCTTGTCCTTGGCCTGCCTCTTCATCTTGTAGCGATGGTTCTGGAACCAGATCTTGACCTGCGTGGGCGTCAGGTGGATCATGCTGGCCAGGTGCTCGCGCTCGGGTGCCGACAGGTACTTCTGTTGCTTGAAGCGCCGCTCCAGCTCGTAGACCTGCGCTTGCGAGAAGAGCACTCGGCGCTTCCTTCGCGGCGCGGCCGCGTGAAGCGGCGCCAGGGACTTGGCAGCATCCGCGATGCCGGTCAGCGAGCCCATGCCAGCCACGTTCACGCCCGCCGCCGACGGCCCCATGAACCTGGAGACTGGGGAGGGGGCCCAAGAAGGACGGCCGGTGAGCCTCGGGCCCTCGAGAACCGCTCCCGCCGCGGTCGCCACGCTCGCTTTAGGCGACGGCACGGGGCCCCCCGCCTGGGTCGCGGGACCCCGTGGGCTCCGCACCCCGCGCCCCGCTCCCTCCATGGACCCGGGGGCCCCCGCGAGCCCCAGGGGGCTCCCAAGAAATCCCGCGCGCCCCAGGGGGCTCCCAAGAAATCCCGCGCTTCCCAGGCCGCCCCGCGCGCCCCAGAGGGCTCCCCAAAAGTTCCGCGCGCCCCGCTCCCTTCATGGACCCGGGGGCTCCCAAGAACTCCTGCGCGCCCCAGGCCGGGACCCAGAACCCTTCAAGAGCCCTGGGCCGCGTCCCAGGACGACCCCCCGCGTCCCGGCTGTGGCGGGGAAAGCCCGCGCCACCAGCTCGCCCCCAGTCCCGCGCGTCGGGCCCCGCTCACTTGACGAGTAGCGCGGGTCCGTGTTGGCGCCGTACCAGCCGGTGGCCGCGGCAGCCGCGCCGCCCCGCATGCCGTCCGTGTAGGCGGGCAGCTCACCCACGTTGCCCAGGCCGCCGTTGCAGTAGCTGCCCATGGCGCTGTGCGGGAACTGCGAGACGCCGGGGGGCATGTGGTAGGTGGCGGCCGCCGCCGCCGCCGCCGCAGCAGCCGCCGCCGCCGCCGCCGCCGCGTTGTGTCCGGCCATGGCGTGGGGCGGCTGCATGCCCGCCACGGCCGCCGCCTGCGAGGAGGGGCCAGCCGGCGGCGCGCGGTAGGCGGCGGCGGCGGCCCCCAGGGGCGCCCCGAGGCCGGGAGGCGCGCCGTCCATGACGCCGCCGCCGAACTTCTTGTAGGTCTCTTCGATGGGGCTCAGGATGTCGGACACGGAGAAGGGCGTCGTGTGCTTGGGGCTCAACGACATGGCTCGGCGGGCGGCCGGGTAGGTAGGGGGGCCCCGGGCGGGCGCGGGCCGGACGCGGCGGCCGCTCCTCGCCGCCACCTCGGCCCGGCGGCAGCGCCAGTGGAGAGCTGTCCGCGGCACGCGGCGAGCCCCCCCCACCCCAGAGCTGCGGAGCCTCGAGTTTATTTTAGTCCAGCGCCAGGTTTACGACAGACTCGGGGGGCGGAGCAACATCCCCAACGAGCAAACAATGGTCATTGACATCTTTTTCTCTCACCCCCCCCCCTTCCCCATAACGGAGGTAAGAAAGGTAAAAAAAAAAAAAAAAGCCAGTTGGGTGTTTCTTGAAAAGATCACTCCCCTTTGCTATCTTCATCCTTCGCGGCGCGTCTATCTGGGTCACCTTAGCCATCGAGAAATAGAAAACTCCGAGGCCTGTGAAAGACCTCCTCCACACTTTTTTCATCTAGTCTGGGAGTTTTCCTAAAGTGACTTTGTAGCAAAGTTCAGTATAATGTGGAGGGTCGGGGGGAGGGGGGGGCACAACCAGCTGTTAAGTTTGGGAGAGGCTCACCTCCTTTCTAGCTACCAGCCCCTCACTGGCTCCATCATCTAAAGTGTGTGTGTGTGTGTGTGTGTGTGTGTGTGTGTGTGTGTGTGTGTGTGTTTAAGGCTCTTGGGTCCCACCATAAGAGCGCATAAAGAGCAGAGGTACAATGACCGTCCTCTGCCATTGTAGGGGCTCTCTAATTTATGCATCGTTAGATCCTTTAAAGCATCATTTTGTAGGCAACCTAACGGACACTTCCAAATTAGCTCAAAGTATCCAAATCCAAAGAAGAGAGACTGCACACACAGGGATACTGGCTAACAGACATGCTGACTTGTAAGTATGCTGCTCCTGCTCTCAGGGTGGATACTGAACAAGAGGAAAGTGTGTTTGCTAGAACGTTTCATATTTAATCTGCACCTTCATTACCGCTATCTTGTCTTTGGTCCTGTCCCAGAATCTGACTTACGATTTATTTTTCTGTTACTACCCTGAGAGAGAAGAAAGGAGAAGGAGAGGGAGAGAGGAGGAGGGGAAAAGGGAGGGAGGGAGAGAGAGAGAGAGAGAGAGAGAGAGAGAGAGAGAGAGAGAGAGAGAGAGAGTTAGAAATTTCAAGCATTTTTACTTCCTTGTAATGGATTTTCTTTTTGGTGGTGTTGGGAATATAAAAATTGATGTGGATGCAAAAAGCAGGTGAAAATGGCGGCTCCTCTTGAAAACTGTAAACCCATAAGCTGATTTTTAAAAATTGTCATCTCTTGGTTTACAAATGTTCCTGCATAACAAAGAACTTAGACTTTGCGAACTTACACGAAGTGCTGAACAAGGCAGAGGACAAAGAAGAACGCAAGCACAAGTAAAATTTGAAAACATGGGGATGTGAGAGAAACAAAGACACATTTTTAAAGTTTTACAGGAAACTGCAGTAAGAAGGAAGAAAGTTGTTTCTTAAGCAAGATTTTATTGTGTCTAAAAACAAAAGGGTAACTACTAAAGTTTAACCTGGCAGCTCATATCTTAAAGATCTGAACAGTTCAACCTTATCTTTTTCTTGCTTTCAGTCCTGTGGTTTGAATGTCTTTGTTGGTTTTGTCTTATTATTTTTTATTAGTATTGCTACAGTCTGACAGGACGCTTTTACAGGTCTTTCCTGAACTTGAGACACTTGAGCTAGGTCACCTGCACTGGAACTGCCTACTTAGAAATTTTTAAACCGATGGTAGACAAAGACGCCTTAGGGCAAAGGGCACTCAAATGCTGGGATCCTTTTACAATGTGGTTTTGACGTTTGTTTTACTTTAAATTGTATTTCTTATTACTTATTATTAAGCTTAAAATCAGCAGAAGGTAATCTTAAACTTTAACCAAAGATGAGGTAAGTAAGTATAGCCATAGTATCTGTGAATATGAAAGTCTCTTGACAACCAATATATTTTTCAAGTTTAGACACGTTTAAAAATGAAACCATTAGCATAAACTTCATGTTGATGAGTTGTCCAAACCAGAAAAGGTGGTGATAGTTTTTTTCAGATGACAGTTACTCTTTTTCAAGTTATACGTTTTATCTTGTGATGTTTTATTTGTAGGACTTCAATGTGGCAGTTTTACAAATGGTTATACTATATTTTGTGGTTCAGTTTATCAGTGTACTCACATCTGGAAGTTTCCCATCTTTAAATGAAATCAGACCAAACCAAACCAAACAAAACAGACTCTCTGCCAAAATTCACTTTCTGGCTTCTTGCAAACATCATAAGCCAAGTAGAATTTCTTTCCTGGACATGAAATATTCTGAAAGAAAAAAAAAGTCTTAAGATCTTGAACATCTTCTTTATCAGTTACTTGTGTCTTACCTCAGATAGTTCATACCCTTAAAACATAAGTGCTGTTTGGATGTGTGCAGATGAGTTTGGTAATAGACTGGGGAAATGCATACCTGTGTATCCAAAGAGAAAACAGTTTGATACTCTGTTGAAGATTTCCATCAAACTTACTTCATCCAGTTACTTTCTTTTCAAATTGTGAATGGAAGTTTATAGTTAGTAGGTTGTTAAATACTCTTGGCCATATGTCACATAAAATGTATTTCTCAGGGGAA
Source organism: Acomys russatus (assembly GCF_903995435.1). NCBI lineage: Eukaryota > Metazoa > Chordata > Mammalia > Rodentia > Muridae > Acomys > Acomys russatus. The sequence continues at coordinate 82,416,270 of NC_067140.1, forward strand.
TTCTTTCTTGTGATTCCTGTCCTCATGTTGGCCCTCAGGGGAAAGCGGGGAGTGGGGGGGGTGGGGGGGGCGGGGGAGGAGAGGAGAGGAGAGAGAGAGAGAGAGAGAGAGAGAGAGAGAGAGAGAGGGCTCTCAAAGGGAATACAGTAGTGAAAAGAGATGGGTCTCCCTCTCCTACTCTCGCCTCCTTTCCAGCTCCCTCTCCTCACAACACTTGACATTGTTATTCTGCAAGGATTGGTTCTACATCTTGAAGCACATTACTACTTTACACACAGGGACAGAATGTATTTGGGTTTTAATGCTTTGACTTTTCCCCCATAGTTCAGACTTTTTGTAGTTTCACACATCACAGAACAGTGAAAACTTACTAAGGTAGCCTATAGCAGATAAAGAAAAACTTGCTAGACAAAAAGATTCAATAGATTCTTTTTTTTTTTTTTAATAAAAAATTGACATTTATTGAAAATCCCTGATATGTTAGTTACTCTTAGAAACAAAAACCTTGGCAAGGGACTAAACTGAACTAAAATCAGAAGAGCCTTCCCTGCAATTGGTATTTACTGTTGTCATTCAGCTCAGCCCAGAGGGGCCTGGGAAGAGGGAGAAGCCTTGTGACAGACCCCCTTTGAAGCAGAGTTCCAGGCACAGCCAAGAGGGAGATTTTGTCTTTCTGTGGGGGCACATAGATTGTCAATGGCTCCTGAATTTCCACATCAAGGTGTATACTGTTCTTGAAAATATTACTCTCTACTGGATTATAATAAGTGCTGCTTAGAAATGAGACACTTGCTAAACTTGTAGCTAAAGGCAGTTGTAAACTTACTTGATTAGTGAAATTGTCATGTTGGAGAAGGAGCTGTAATATCACAGTTTATACGATCTTTTTCCCTTGGAAAGGAACAAGGAATCATGTCAATAGCACTAGTTTTGTTCAGTCAAATTTGAAAGTATAAAAAAAAATGCCAAGGAGACAAATGAAGTTTACTTTAAATTTTGGCTAATTTTATCAATTTCTGGAATTTAGTTTCCATTTTTGTTTTTAGTTTTCCTAAGTGCTTTTAATCTTAATTATTTAAATTACCTTACATTTCTTTTGTCAATTTTACTTCTGTATTTATGGCTTTCTCTGTTACACAGCACTACTTTCATATTTTCTTTTTGAAATGCAAAGTCCATGTGATTTAACTACTGACGGAAAGTCTCTGGACTGAATCTTTGCTAAGATTCCGATATGTTTAGATGGAACACTGCTTCCTGCTTTCTCACCGATGGTGAGAAAGCCTAACCAATGAATTTGTTTTAAATCAATACAACTATCAGCGCAGCATGAGAACAAATGGTAAATATCAGCAATATTACTTTGGCTAAATCATAATAATGAATTTCTAATATGATTCCCCCAAAACAAAAACAAAGAAACAAAACAAACCCTCCACAAACAAATAATATAAAACAACCCACACCAAACAATGCACTTCTTTTAATATTACAGGAAAGCTGGAATATTAGTTTTTAACTTGCAGCAGAAAATACCATGGTATGTATAACAAGAATCGAAAATACATCTACTACATTACAGTTCTCTTACTTTAGGGATATAAACTTGAACTTGATATTTACATTTTTCTATAGTTTAAAAAATAATGTTTTAAAGTTATATATGCTATAGGAAAACTAACAGTATTAAAATATACTTTTTGTTTCTGAATAACAAGATAACTTGCACATCTTGCTACCATGGAAAGTTTAAAACTCTGTTATTTCCATGTGTTTCTTTCAGGTTTTAAAATGTCATTAAATGACTGTTATAAAAAAAGAATACTTTCAAATTTAAGAAAAAAATGTTTCTATTATTTTGTGCAGGGACAACATTCTAAATGCTCTGCCTCTATACATTCTTAATAGGGATGGCTACACATATACCCTCACGTATACACATATGCCTTCATATGCAGGCAATTTTCCCAATCTAAGTTAGCTCAACGATTGTAATGCAAATTATATTAACATTGTATCACCTTAGCTTTACAAGTTAGCATGCAATGATGAAAGGTGTCCTTTTTACCTCTGATCTGGTGGTTGGGATATTTGTTGCCATCACTTACTTGATTATTAAATTATTATATTGTTATTAAAGTTGTACTATGTCACTTTGGAAGAAGTATCTAGAACAATATTATGATTAGAGAATAATTTCTCCAATTTTTCTTCTATTTTGCTAATGTTGAGGTGTTATTTCGCAGCTGTTTATGTATTTCTTTTTTTAAATTTTTTTAATTAATTTATTCTTGTTACATCTCAATGTTCTGTTTATGTATTTCAGACTGAATTTTAGATTGATAATTGTGCTTACAAGAAAATGTCTACCTCATAAAACAGTTTGGCTAAATTTCAAGCAATTTAATTATTAGCTCAATAATATGCATTAAAAACCCTGATACAAAGCAGTTTAGTTATTCATTGTGAGTACCGCCAGGAAAACCTGACAGTTGCCTCATAAGATCCCAAAAATAAATAAAGCCACGTTGGATGTTGTGACGTTTGTAATCTTAAGTCTCTGAGGCACAAGAATTGTGAGTTCAAGGCTCGCCTGTGTGTCATAGTGAGTGTGAAGCCAACTTGGGCTACAGGAGGAGACCCTGTCAATAAATAAGCAAACAAATAGAGAGCAGGGGAGTTTTTAATGCTGTTTTAATTCTGCTGAGGATCAACCCAAGGCCAAGTGGTATAAACTACAACCTCAATAGAACGTCAGAGTATCAAATCACGAAGTGTTTGTCAGATGGACTTGAAAATTATTGCTCTAAAATACCTAGCTGTGAAGCAAATTAAGAATGAGATCTGACCTTTTATCAGAGCTAATGTTTAGAAAGAGAAATTTGCAATATAGGAAGTAACATAGCAATAATATAGGAAAGGTTTGTTTTTTTGTTTTTTGTTTTTTCTTTTAGGAAATAAAGGACTTTCACAAAAGCACGGGGCATTGTAATTTAGTCTAAAATACAACTCCAAAGAAATAAGATCTGCTTGAGAAATCCCATACTAGTTACATGAAAGCAACTTATTGTCGGTATGCAGAATGTTAAGAATTATAATAATCTCTAATAAAGGCAAAGTGGCAAATTAGCTTTTCCATAATGAAAATCCTATCTATGCAGAGTCCGTTTTAACAACAACAATAATTCAACAATAAAGAATGGTGAGCCTCAAGAGGTGAAGACAAATTCTGAAGTAATGATGAAATTTTTAAAAATCTAATTGATACTTTTATAAAGTTAACTTTTACACACTATAAACAAATGTTGATATACAAAGGATATAATTATATATATTTGCTTATTTATATATTTATATATGCTGAAAGGTCTGAAGTTTTGTTTTTATATAAACAGTCTGATAGGTATATATTCTAGAGTGGCTCCCCTTAGATACAATATTTCTTTAGGATAATCAGTGATAATGCTACATGACTGAGCTGCTGTTGGCAGACTGCCTTGACATAGCTTTTACTAATGATTTGGAGAGATTAAAAAGACAGTGGAAATGGTGGTCTAGAAATTTCTTTCTAATGACACTGAAGGATGGAAGGGAAACCCAGGGCTTCCAGTGCCCTCTGAAATCATCTCAGGTTCAGCAGAGACAAGTGTCATCCTTAAATGCCCTGTTGTGAAAAAGAAAAGTGACATAGATTACTTGAGCATAGTTCTTTAATGACACTAAATTCAGTTTGTGGATTGAAGTCAGCCTATATGGCGTCCTTTTTTTTTTTTTTTTTTTTTCCCCTCTCTCTCTCTCTTCGGTTTTTGAGACAGGGTTTCTTTGTGTAACAGTCCTGGCTGTCCTGGACTTGCTTTGTAGACCAGACTGGCCTTGAACTCACAGCGATCAGCCTGCCTCTGCCTCCCGAGTGCTGGGATTAAAGGTGTGCAGCACCATGCCTGGCCCAGCCTATGCTTCTTAGTGAGACCTTATCTTTAAAAAAAGAAAAAAAAAAAAAATAAAGAAAAGCTAATCACACACTATATTTACCTTTCCTTATTTAGATTGCATCATTTGTTTATGTTTAAGCCAGTTGTGTCTCTCACATAGATAGATATTTTGACAGCCAGGAGGAATTGCAGTTTATTTATTTTCTGATTTGCATAAATAGAAGGCAGTTTATCAAGAACTCAAAAATAAGAACCTTATTAAAGAATAGGAAGAAAAGCATATATAACCACACAGACTACAAGCCTCATAAGTTTGTCAGCTTCTCAGAACATGTCCTACTTAGAAGGAGGAAGTAAGTTAAAATTCTAAGTGTCATTAACACATATTAATGTCTTGTAACATATTCAGTGCTGTCATGGGTTTTCTGTGTTTATCTAATTTAACTGATACATAGAACTTACAAGTATTAAGTAAATATTCTGAACAGAAGAGGGAAGGAGAGCTCAGCAAATGCACATCACTTTCTTGTAAGTGTACAAGGGTGATGGGTCAAGAGTGATGGGTCAAAGGTGATGGGTCAAGATTTATGCTATCTTAGAGACTACTTTTATATTACCTGATGACCTTGATGGCTACAAAGACAAATATTTTAATTATTACAAATACACTTAATTAATACCCATGTGGAAATTTGTATCCAGATGAA
>NC_067140.1:82425908-82459903 GCF_903995435.1 Acomys russatus
TACCACCAAAACATACACATAAAATAAATAATGTAAAAAAATATGTTTTAAGAATAAGAATATTTTGTGTCACTGTATACTGGAAATATGGAATACTCTTAATTTACAAGGATTCACAAGCAAGAGAATGCCTTGAACTTTAGTATAGCCTTTGAACCTGAGCTTTTGAATAACTTTGGGTGGAACTATAGGGACTTTTGTGACTGGGCAAGTGAAATTTGTGTAGAAATATAAATTAGATTTTCAGGGAGACCGTTGTGGGAAATTATGGTTTAAAGTAAGGTATCTGTGTGTCAGGTTGGCAAGGAAGGACTTGTGGCACTTAATGTTCATTGTCAGTTTGACCACATTTAGAACGATTTAAAGAACTGGTGAGGCACACATTTAGGGTGTGTCTTTATTTCTAAGGAGGAGTAATTAATTGGGATGATTGAACTCGAATGTGGGCCACAGCATGGGTAGGAACTTGGATAAAATGAGTGGAGAAGAAAGAGAAGCCAAGTAAACATCAGCATCTCTCTCTGCTCCCACTGTGCTATGAGCCCCTCTGCCGTGGGCCCCTCTGCCGTGGGCCCCTCTGCCGTGGGCCCTTCTGCTGTGAGCCTCTCTGCCGTGGGCCCCTTTGTCGTGAGCCCCTCTGCCGTGGGCCCCTCTGCCGTGGGCCCTTCTGCTGTGAGCCTCTCTGCCGTGGGCCCCTTTGTCGTGAGCCCCTCTGCCGTGGGCCCTTCTGCATGGGTAGGAACTTGGATAAGGTGAGCGGAGAAGAAAGAGAAGCCAAGTAAACATCAGCATCTCTCTCTGCTCCCACTGTGCTATGAGCCCCTCTGCCATGAGCCCTTCTGCATGGGTAGGAACTTGGATAAAATGAGTGGAGAAGAAAGAGAAGCCAAGTAAACATCAGCATCTCTCTCTGCTCCCACTGTGCTATGAGCCCCTCTGCCATGAGCCCTTCTGCATGGGTAGGAACTTGGATAAAATGAGTGGAGAAGAAAGAGAAGCCAAGTAAACATCAGCATCTCTCTCTGCTCCCACTGTGCTATGAGCCCCTCTGCCGTGGGCCCCTCTGTTGTGAGCCCCTCTGCCGTGGGCCCTTCTGCTGTGAGCCCCTCTGCCGTGGGCCCCTGTGCCGTGAGCCCCTCTGCCGTGGGCCCCTCTGTTGTGAGCCCCTCTGCCGTGGGCCCTTCTGCTGTGAGCCCCTCTGCCGTGGGCCCCTCTGCTATGGCTTCCCCACTATAAGCAATCCAGGAGGAGAATACACCCTACATCCCTTTCGTTCTTTACATCAGGCATTTTATCACAGCAATGAGAAAAGCAAAGGCTCATGTTACATGTGTCTGTAAGCCTTTTGGGATCTTTGCTTCAAAAATCATACTGGCTTCTACCTGCCCAGACTGGTTCAAAATGACTTGTGAGAGAGACAAAGCTGGTGTCTCTCCTACACCAAACTAGGGGCATCTTCTTGTTTGTTTTTTGAGACAGGGTTTCTCTGTGTAGCCCTGGCTATCGTGGACCCACTTTGTAGACCAGGCTGGCCTCACACTCACAGAGAGCCGCCTGCCTCTGCCTCCTGAGTGCTGGAATTAAAGTCATGCGTCACTGAACCTGCTAGGGGCGTCTTCTTATGTCTTAAATCAATATAATGAAAGTATTCCTATCACAGCACTTTGAACACGTACAAGTTGGGGCATTTTTATTTGTTTGCTTGTTTTTGTTTGTTTGTTTGTTTTTTGTTTTTTGTTTTTATTGAGAGCCAGTTAGCCAGTATTACCAGCAGCATAACTCCTGGTTGGCTTGACTATTCATTTTCTAACCAGTTAGATCTATGGGGAGTGGCCCTTTGCCTGGCTACTCTCTACCACCAGCTCCTTCACATTGCTGAGCTCAGCTCATGGTGAAGGTTCTAGATGGCATTGGCACGGCATCCCCTACTTCCTTGCTGTCCACCACATAGAAGCTAAAAGCCCACATGTTTTTTTGAACTCTGAAGACCTGAGTGCTTTCCGATATCATGTAGCATTCTGTTTATCTAGAGTTTCAGTATGCCCTGTCATTGTCTTTGTTCAAATAACACGAACCTGGTCTAGTTTTCCAAAGGAGATATTCCACTAATTTAAATTTAGAGTAAACATTGTTTGTTTCTTCAAGGATGTGCAGTTGAGGTAAAGCAAAGGACGTTTTCTTTCTTTTTTCTTTTCTTTTCTTTTTTTTTTGTTTGTTTTTTGAGACAGGGTTTCTCTGTGTAGCCTTGGCCATCCTGAACTCACTTTGTAGACCAGGCTGGCCTCGAACTCACAGCGATCCACCTGCCTCTGCCCCCCGAGTGCTGGGATTAAAGGCGTGTGCCACCACGCCCGGCTAAAGGACATTTTCAGAATGGTAATTTGTTGGTTTTGTTTTTTAACAATTAAACTTTATTATACAACCCAACTATCTTACACAAAAGGGGAAAAAGGTTAAAGGGAAACAAGATCCACCGGACGGATCCCTAGGTGTTTCTGGCATGTTCGTTGGTCTTTTTTTTTTAATCTACATGTGCTCGAGCTCGGTCTGAACCTGTTGTCTCCTCTTGTCCTTTCTGTCTGTCTGACCGGCAAGGGCCGGTCTCCTCCTCCCATCAAGGGTCGATTAAAAACACAATAATCTGGGTGGAGTCCCCCAGTCTGCTTCCTAAATTCCAGGCCCAAGACAGCTCCACCCAGTCTATCTTAAGGTTAATCACGGGAGAGGTGAACCGAGACGATTTCTATGTCAAAGCTAAATTGTATGTCATCTGTTCTATCATTGGCCTTTGCCATGCAGTATGTCATCTGTTCTATCATTGGCCTTTGCCATGCAGTATGTCATCTGTTCTATCATTGGCCTTGCCCATTCCTTGGCATTTGTGGGTGAAGGACCTCAATGCAGAAGAGCTGGGGGGTTACCAGAAGGAACAAGAGGTGTTTCCAGATGCTCAGAAAGAGGCAGGTTTGGCATCTCAGGCAATCATTGCTAAGAAGTGACTGCAGCCTTCCACCTTCTGGAATTTTGAAGAAAATGCGAAAAAAGAGAGCTGGTTGAGCAACCTGTGCAACCTGCACCACTCTCAAAAATTACTTATGATGGGGGAAATGTGTACTGCTTGTATAAAAAAATTGATATCGCCACTTATAGTGGCAATGTCTTCAAACAAGCCAGGAGAGAATAATTTACACACGATATAGGATAAATTATCACCTGAAAAAATTGTTTATTCAAGTATGAAGGACTTGCAAATAAAATATCCACGAAAAGACATTCTTTGCTCCTAGGAAAATCTGCATTATATATAGAGCTAGAGAAATCACACAGGCAGGTTGTTGATGAGACTGAAATAATACAGCATTTTTGCCTGGAAGTTTTATACAGACATCTTTTATTTATCAAATCCATCCCTGGGAAAGTATCTTGCAAAAGTCATTGGACTTGCTTATACATAAATATTATTCACACAGAACATTGATAATATTATGAATACTGTTTTTATCAATATAATGATGTTATGAAGTCACTAAAAACAGCAAGAGAAATACATTCACCTACTTTCATAGCCATTAAAGACAACAATGATACTATTGAGTTAAAAAAAAAAAAAGGTTAAGGGGCTGAAGAGATGGCTTAGCAGCAAAGAGCACTGGTTGCTCTTCCAGAGGACTTGGGTTCAATTCCCAGGATCCATGTGGTGACTTATATGTACATATAAAATGCCTGAGCTTTCTTTTTCATTTATTAATCTAAATGTCTATAAATCTTACATATTTTAAATTAGTGTGGCTAAGAAATAATACTGTTGTCAGTATTTCTCTACTTATTTAATCAGTGACATGCACAAAAGATACAAAGAAGGCCTGATGAAAGGGCCCAGCAGGTAAAGCACTTGCTGCCAAGCCTGAAAGGATGACCTGAGTCCCCAGGACACACAGGGTCGGAGAGAAAAGAGTCCGGCAAGGTGTCTCCCTACTGTACACGTTCTGTGGCACGTGCAATGATGCCACCCCACAAATAATAAATAATAAATGGAATATTTTAAAAGTGGAAAGCAACTCTATATATTCTCTATATATATTTTACCTTTTAAAATGCCTTAGGCAACTGTATTCATTGACATTTATATCTCAGAGCAAAAATTAAAAGATTACAGTTACATTAACACCTTCAATTCTTATATCCTAAAACTAATTATGTTGCCAGAATAATGAAATGAAAATGTTAACATGTGTAAACTTGTCACCTGAAAATCTTTTCGCTGTCACAGTCTTTGTCACAGGCCCATAATTACATTCCAGTTTCTAGAAAAATCTGTTTCAATATTAGCTATGCTTAAGAATAAAACATTACTGAGAGAGTAGAGATATATCTCTCAACTTCTGATAAATGATTTTTTGTTTTTATTTGCATTTTATCTAAGTGAATTTAAGTTGTAAGAATCTGTGTCAAGATTGAGGGGCGGACCTCCAACTTCTCCCTTGCCTATGCCTGAAGTAATTTGTGTGTGTGTGTGTTTTTTGTTTTTTTTTTTGTTTTTTTTTTTTTTTTGGTTTTTCAAGACAAGGTTTCTCTGTGTAGCCTTCACCATCGTGGACTCACTTTGTAGACCAGGCTGGCCTCAAACTCACAGCGATCTGCCTGCCTCTGCCTCCTGAGTGCTGGTATTAAAGGCGTGCGCCACCACGCCCGGCTGCGTGTGTGTGTTTTAAACAGAATTAATTTACTTCATTTTTCTTGTATAAAAACCCCTATGTGGTAGCCACAGCTGGAGCCTGGGTCCTCTGAACAGAGATTCTGGTGTGGGTTTTCACAAGATGATCAGTGGATTCCTGATAAGGAGACTTGGTGATCACAGTTTTTTTTCCCAGAGATCGGGTGTCAGGTAGCTGTAGGTCTTGGAGATGGCATCAAACGTGGCCTTGGCAGAGTTGCCCAAGGTGGCAGTACAGCCCCTGGCTGATGTGTAGCAGTCATCAGTAGCTTCTTGGGCACAGGAGCAGAGACAATGCCAGTGCCTCTGGGGGCAGGGATGAGACGCACCAAAACAGAGCCACAGCGGCCTGTCACCTTGCATGGAACAGTGTGTGGCTTGCCAATCTTGTTCCCCCAGTAGCCTCTCCGCACAGGGACAATGGAAAGCTTGCCTGAGTTGATGACTCCTCGGATAGCAGTGGCTACCTCCTTGGAGCCCAGGAAAAAGTCAATAATCTCGGATTCCTTAATGGGCAGGGAGAACAGGTACATCTCCTCCAAGGACCTGATCTTCATGTCCTTAACCAGCTGGCCCAGCTTGGTGATGGGGATCCACTCCTCATCTTCGACTTTACCTCCACAAGGCGGAGGCCATGGCCTCTGCCACAACCATGGCCCCTAAGGCCGCTGCCAAATCCTCCTCCACAGCCTCCTAATCCTGGCCCCGGGTCCTCCCGCCCTCCCGCTGCACCGGTGTGTTTTCCTGAGGAAGAAACTTTTTTGTGTGTGGCTTTTAACAAGGCATGTATTATGCCAGGTGTTTGGCTTCTAGATTAATGCCTACCTCCTGCTATACTTAGCTACAGACAGTGCAGAGAGCGAGGGATAGACCACGCACTACGGAACACTGGGATTTTTCTTATACTGCCAGAGGATCTCAGTCACTCTGACATCACCATGACTGAGGAAGGAAAAGAAACCGGTGTGTGTGACCTGGTACCGGTTCCCGTTCCTCATTGACTCTATTTTTTTTTTTAAATTTATTTATTTATTCCGATTACAACTCGATTGTTCTCCCATCACTTGTATCCACCCGTTCCTCCCTCCCACCCACCCCCTTCCTATTCCCCTCCCCTAGGTCCATGATCAAGGGGGACCTCCTCCCCCACTTTATGGTCACAGGCTATCAAGTCTCATCCTGGTAGCCTGCCTATTCTCTCTTTGAGTGCCACCAGGGCTCCCCCATGGCCTCCTCAGCGATTCCTATCTTTAAACTATTACTGCGGGGCAGCAGGAGCTACCATTTCTGTGGCCTTGGAAACTTTCATCTCTGTCTCCATAAAGCAAACACCGTCGCTCACCGATTTCACCTGCCCCTTGACGCTGTTCTGTGCGTATGATTGAGCACCAGATCCCTAAAGCTCTGAGCTGGGCTGACAGAAACCTGCCTGCACCTGCCGAAGGTTGCTTGTGCCTTCACTACACAGGCTGCATAACGTGTGCTTGCCAGATACCGAGACCCCTTTCTTCCGACCGACAGCTTTTTTAGAGTTTGCTTTTCCCAGCAACTCATTTTCTTGATGTCATTCCCCTCCACCCCTGACCAAGACAATTGCCTGCTTTACTACACCCTGTGCCAGAACAGAGCACAGGTTATGTCACTCCAGGCTTGAGAGTTCCACATGCGTTGCGACACCCCTGTCCCCTGCCCGCTTCCGAAGGTTACAACTCACCCTTTCATTTCTCTTGAGGACATTACAACCAGGAATCACAAGCTGGGTGGCGGCAAATAAAACGTGTCTAGTTCTCCTGATTCAGCCACTCACTTTCCCGGTGCTGATCATTTCTTATTTATCGGGAACTCCTGTATCCTTAATGTTCCAACTCTTGGAGAGAAGCCATCTGGAGCCAGAAAGAGGCTGATCTCACCTGCAAGCTGTCTCTTGCCTTGCTTTCCGTATCTCAGTCGCACAGGGGCGGCGGGGGCGGGGGGGGGGGGGCTGTATAAACAACCCCATAGCGTTTAGTCATGCCTCCCTCGCCTCTTCCCCAAGAGATGATTGTCAGAGTCAGCCACTTACAAACCACAGGTTTTAGTCTTCGGCACGATCTTCTATTCTCCCTGGTTTTCTCCCTCTCCTCATACAGCCCAGCCTAGCCTTGAATTCTTGGTCCCCTCGCATTTAGCCTCCCAGGCACTGGGATCACTGGTACTCACCGACACCCCAACCTCTCTCTTTCCTTTCTCCTTTTTCTCTCCTGCCCTCAAGATGATACACAGATTGTAGGCTCCTCTGTTCCCGTATAGTTGTAGCACTGCCCAGTTCATTATACCCTTATTGAATGGTATTGATTAAAATGTCAAATATTGAGAACAACAGTTCCATTGATGTCACTGTAAGTACATCTTCGTACACCTGGACAATGATTTATTTTGAAGGGAGAACCCACATCGGATGCCTCACAACTGCCCGTAACTCCAGTTCCAAGGGGATCCGATGCCTCTGGCTTCTGTGGCCACTGCACGTACCCTCTTCACACACATGGGTAATAAAAAAAAATAATAATAAATTCTTTTTTAAAAGTTCTTTACGACATAGCACGCATTAACATTTTGTCCAGTGCACATATTTCTTTACTTTGTCTTTAAATTTTGATTGTATTGTCTCTTGTGAAACGGACTTTAGTTTTTATATAGTTATTTTGTAGCTTACGGCTTCTCATACTTTTCTCAGATAGAAAGGTATTGAAATGTATTTGTTCTCAATGCTTGTTAAAAACCTTAGCACAGAAGCTCTGTCCTCTTATGGGAGTGCTGCATGGTGGGACGGAGAAGGGTAATATAATACGAAGTCACTCTAAACAGAGCTAACGGTACCGAACAGTGGCTCTCCACCTGTGGGCCATGACCGCCTTGGGAGTCAAACAATCCTTTCACAGGCATCACATATCAGATGTTGACATGATAATTCATAGCAGCAGCAAAGTTACAGTTATGAAGTAGCAACAAGAATGTTATGGTTGGGAGTCACCTCAGCATGAGGAACTGTGTTAAAGAGTCACAGCACCAGGAAGACTGAGGCCCACTGACACAGAATCCTATGGACACCTATATTTAAGACAGGGCCAGTTGGGTTGTGTTGTGTCCTTCACAGCGATTTCCACATTATTCCAAATACGCCATAAGCAGATTAGATGCAGATTCTCTTGTTATTAAATTGACTTTCTTTTTTCTTTTCTTTCCTTTCCTTTCCTTTCCTTTCCTTTTCGTGTACAGCTGTCACCGGGTCTATACAAGCATTGTAATTTGCAAGCCACTAACTGATTTTTCTGAATAAAAGAAAAATCCAAGGGAAATAATCATGATTCATTAATAACACCATGAACTACTTTTTCTTTTTTTAACCACAGGGGGAAGGAATGGACCCCTTCTCAAGTTCTGGTGTTGATACTAGTGACATGACACACACACCAAGAAGGCATGAAACGCTTTATTACCTACACAGTTAATTCTGGAGGCAGCAGAGCAGGTATTCCAAGCAAATCTGAAGAGGATCAAGAGAAGCAAGAAAGGAGTGCCTAGGGTTTCTGCGCTCACCTTGTCCCGACGTGAAGACAACTCATAATGTGGGTGGTCAGAAGTCAAACACTGGTGCTCCGTAAGGCTCCTCTAAGGGATGACAGACGGGAAAGGGATTCACTCCTTCATAGGTGAGTTAACACTCAGTTATACTGACACAGTCGTTAATAGCCAGAGATAATCAACTAACTGCCTTAAAAGTATCTGTGTGAGTAGTTGCCAAGATTGTGATGTGGGTATTCATCACCTCAGCGTGACATAGCTGGGCAGCTCAGACGTTTATGTTGAGGCAGATCGTAAACGAGCATGGTGACCTCAGCCTCTTCTAAGGGGAATGCCTCGGTCTTCTGAGTTTCTCCATTATGTGGCGGTTTAGCTACTAATGTTCCAGGGAGCAGATGTCAGCAGTGCATTTATTTCTAGAATATTGAGTATCAAAGCTTTGATAAACTGGGGCTATTTTCCTTTGTGAAAATTCTATTTGCTGAGATATGATTTTCTCATTTCCTCCTGAAATCACTCCATCACTGCCAGTAATTTCATTCTGTTTCTTTAGGCAGCAGTTACTGCCCTTAACTGCTTGCTTTTCAGATTTTTCTGTCTTTCTTGGCAACCACTTTCAACAGTACAAACTGACATAATAGAGATCTTTTTTTTATAAAAAAAAAATAGATATATCTGCTTTGGTGGAGTGTAAATGGTCATTTGATTTCAGTGTTGTTTTTTTTTTTTTACTTAGATAAAGGGTGTGGTGTGTGTGTGTGTGTGTGTGTGTGTGTGTGTGTGTGAGAGAGAGAGAGAGAGAGAGAGAGAGAGAGAGAGAGAGAGAGAAGAGAGAAAGAGAGAGAGAGAGAGAGAGAGAGAGAGAGAGAGAGAGAGAGAGAGAGAATTCATTTTTGAGATAAATTTGGCTCATCACTTATACTTCACCACTTAATGCTATGCAATTAATTTTTGCAATCTGTAAAAGGTTGTCATATACCAGGCTCTTGAATCATAAATTCTTTTTGTAGTTTTATTTTCTTTTGATTTTGGTTTTTTGAGACAGGGCTTTTCTGTTTTAGTCCTGGCTGTCCTGGAATTCACTCTGTAGACCAGGCTGGCCTCGGACACACAGAGATTCACCTGCCTCTGCCTGCTGAATGCTGGGATTAAAGGGGTTTGCTACCACCACCTAGCTGTAGTTATTTTTTTTTTTAAGGTTAGTTGCATGTCTTTTTGCTTTGTACGGTATTTTTAAAGATCCTATCTACAAAAGTTTGCTTTTTTTTTCAAAGCATCAAACACATTTCACAATAAAACTTTTTCATGTTCCCGTTGTCAGAATTCCAGACCAGACATTTCTGACAATTCAACAGGACAAAGTTCATCAAAAGAATCAAAGGATATCTCACTGGAAATGATTTGTGAAAATGAAAAAATTGACGATATAGATACTTCAAAAATTAAAAATAAGGGGCTGGAGAAAGTAAGCAATTAAGAGTCCTCTCTTATTGCTTTTCCGGAAGATCTGAGTTTAGTTCCTAGTTTCCCCAGGTGCTCACAAATACCTGTAACTCTAACTCCAGAGGGTATCCAACACCTCTGTCCCTCACGGGCACCTGACACACGCACGCGCACGCACACACACACACACACACGCGCGCGCACGCACATGTGCACACGCACACTTAAAAATAATTAAAAAATAATAATAACTACTGATGTAATTTTGGAAAGATAATAGGCAATTTGTCACATAAAATGAAGGCAGTAATCTGATAAGAATACTGTTGGCTTGGTGTACTTAAAACTAGAACCCAAAAGTAAAATGTAAAGAGATTACAACTTTTCTTATTATGTCAATAGAATTAAATCAGCAGACTCAAACTAAAAAAGTTTCAGCAAGTTCTACGTATGTAAAAACTTGTGCTGTGACACAGTGTCGTGATTGTAGCATATCAAAATTGCTGTCACTTCATCAACACAGTGACTGTTGAAAGAGAAATGTGTCTTTACTGCTCATGGAAAGAAACATAATTCAGTGATTTTTATTCAGTGCTGTAAAAGTGTAAAACATGTTAACAGCCATAGTTCCAAAGAAACGATCTCTAGAATGTTAAACTTTAATTACCATTTTTGCAGAGTGGGCAGTGTATCAGCCTCATAAAACATTAAACTTCAATACATTTTTGATCCTCCAACATTGCTACTCAATGTTTGTTGTTTTAAGTGAGAATCCCAAATGTTCTGTTTTACCAATAAAGACTCAGGAGCCGGATGCTGAGGTGAAAACTGCCATAGCTCAGAGAGGCAGAGAAAGCACCCAGCTGAGCTCCCTACTCAGCTCACTCCCCCATGGGAAAAGGCCCCAGAGACTCACTAGCTCAGCTGACAGCCCAGGAAGAAAAGGCAAAAAACCCAAGGCCAAAGGCTGCCTAGCTCAAAGCCCAAAAAGCCAAAGGCCGAGGAGCTGAGGAGCTCAAGAGCTAGAGAGCTAAGGCGAAAACCCCAGGAGCTAAAGCTAAAAAGCCCCATCCTACTTCAACAGGATGGCGACTTAAATACCCCTCAGTTCAAAGTCCCTCCCGTTCTTGCTCTGCCTCCTGACCTAGGGTTAGCTTCTTAAAATCCTGTGCACAGATAGCTCTTGGATTAAAGGTGCGTGTTAGGGCTGGCTGAACCACACCGTAATCACCTGCCTACAATAAGCAGAAAGCTCTTGGTTTAAAGGTGCGTGTTAGTGCTGAACCACGCTAAACAAAAGGCAGGTGTTTATAGTTCACAACCTCGGGGATCACAATGGGACCAAAGATGCTGCAACAAATTGTGCTAAGTCCTTAATATAATATGGTCACATCAGACACTGCCATCTTGTTTGCCACTAGAATGCTCCCGTCTTCCTTTACGAGATTTGAATGAACTATAAAGACTCAATAGTTATTTTCAAGTGACTCGGATTCCAGCACGGAATTGTATGATACTCTAATGTGCTTGGAAGACGGACCTGGGAATAGAATGCTGCTTATATGTTTCTAGTATATAGAATTTACACCAGAAATCTAAAAGTTCATGATAATTATTTCTTATATCAACTTGGCTAGGCCACAGTGCCAAGCTGTTTAGTCAAGCACCAGTCTAGGTGTTACCAGGAAGGCATTATTAGATGTGATTAACATTTAAATCAGTGTACATGGATCCAAACATGCTACTCTCCAGAAATTTGGGTGAGTTTCACCCAGTCAGCTGACACTCTTAAAAGCAAAGATTGCAGTCTCTAGGGAATGGAATTCATCCTTGCAGATTTCAGATTTTCTAATTCCTAAAGTCATATTAGCCAGGAGCTATATTTTTTTTCTTTTCTTTTTTTTTTTTTTTTTTTTTCGAGACAGGGTTCTCTGTGTAGCCTTGGCCATCCTGGACTCACTTTGTAAACCAGGCTGGCCTCGAACTCACAGCGATCCGCCTGCCTCTGCCTCCCGAGTGCTGGGATTAAAGGTGTGCGCCACCCACGCCCGGCACCAGGAGCTATATATATTGTCAATTCTACATACCCATGAACTTCATGTTTGTGGCTTTAACTGTACACCGAAATGTTTTTTAAAACTGTATAGACATCTGTTACTATCTTCTAAACACTATGGTATAATAGCTATTCAGATAGTGTTGACTTTGTATAAGATACTAATAACCTAGAGATCATTCAAAATATGTGAGCTGGGCAACTGGTGGTACAGCTCAGAGGGAGCACTCTCCTTAGCATACACAAGGTTTAATGTGCAGCACTACAAAGAACACAAAATATGGCACGAAAAAGGAAACAAGATGTGTAAAACATATAAGAAAAAATAGACTTTATGTATAAGATATATCATGTCTTGTAAGAAAACGAGCATAGCAACAGAATTTTGTATCTGTGAGTGGTTCTACAACCAATCCTTTATAGATCTCAAGGGGTGACTGTATTTTTATATTTATTTCTCTCCTTTTGGTTATGTTTCTCCCAAGAGCCCTCACTAATAATTTAAAATGAATATTCTAAAATACAGCTTCAATTTCCCATTGTAGTATTACCTCACAATGGTTGTCATCTAAAATCTGCTTTGTCTTTTAGTCTAAAGAGCATTTAGAAGTTGATTACTTGAAGTTCTCTTTCTTCCGGAACAAAATTTCTGTGTTTGGTACCTATTGGATATAATGCTATCACTTAAATGGAAAGATTGATTTTTGTGAGCATGCAGCAAGAAAATCAATGAGGGAAGAAGAGAATCCAATTGGGCGACTTCCTCCTACTTTGTACACCTTCCTTGTGTCTCTCGACAAGATACGAAGTGAATGCTCCTGTTAAGCTAGGAAGTGAATGCTCCTGTTAAGCTAGGACTGACAAACAGGACATTCCAGCATATTTTTCAATGAAAATCAAAGGAAAAGTAAGCCAACAGAAGGATTACGTAGTCTGATAGTGTATGGAACCGAGCAAAGGCAGCTGTAGTGGCTTTGATGGGAGCAGTGATGACAGTATTCCAGGTCATAGGGCTCGCAACCAATACAATGTCATGTTTGCGTACTTTTCTGCTAAGTTTTTTCTTCACTTTTTACCAGCTTTTGCTTTTTTTTTTTTTTTTTTTTTTTTTTTTTTTAGCAATATAGTGTTCTTTCTGTATTTCATTTGTTACTTGTTTTATTTTGGAATCCACTTTAGTTTTTGCTGATTACTGCCTTACAACTTATTGTTATGTTTAGAACAGCACTAGAAATAATATGCTTTTACTTACACGTTTTCCATAATCTAATATTTTGGTAAAATTCTTATAAATGCTGCCTAATGCTGGCTAGGAAAGTGATTTCAACTTCTAAATTTAAAAACATTATTTTAAAATTTACTTATTTACTCTGTGTATAGATGTTTTGTTTGCATGCATGCCTGTGCACTATGTGCTGTCCATGAGCCTAGAAAGAGGGCACTGGATTCCTTGGAACTAAAGTTACAGAAGATTGTGAGTGTCTGTGTGGATGCTGGTCCTCTGGAAGAGCAGCCTGTGCTCTTAACCACGGAGCCACCCTCCGGCCTGAAAGGATGATATGCTTTTTAAGTTAGCTTTTAACTTTGTATTACTTAGATTCTAGAGCTTCTGGAATGGATTGGAAGAAGCATCCATCACAGGGGACAGATGCCCAGTTCACCTCTCTTCCATATGTTCTAACCCAGTGGTCCTCATGAGAGGCTGTCCTCTTCTCCTTTGGGAACAGTGTTGTCGTTGCCATGGACACTGTAATGACATCCTTTCTGGGGGTGCATTCTGTCCCAGAGACTGAAATAACAAAGGTTTTTCTGGCCTCTGTCAGCGCATCCTGCCAGCTCCAGAGCTCCCTACATGATCTAAGGTGTCTTAATGTATCTGCAAGCATAGTTTGGGTTCCCTTTGTACCAGTCCAGTTTTGACCATTCCCTCACAGATATTAGTGAGATCTGAGGTGCCCCCAATACATCTCTTCAGGCCGTAGCTGTCTCAGAGTCTCTTCCCAAGGAACCTGACCCATAAGTTGCCTTTTTTTTTTTTTTTTTTTGATCTGCCTGTGACAGTCATTGAAAGATTCTTTTCTTTGTGCCTGTTCTGCCTCCTAACACCACTGCTCATATAAACATTTGGTTTTTTTTGTTGTTGTTGTTCTTTAGGTTGTTGTTCTTTAGGTTGTATTCACAATTATAAACAGTGCTGCAACCCAGTTATACTTAGAAGGGAATGAGTGTACTCCTCTCAGCCACAGAGGAAATGGCCTGGTTGTGAAGATGAGGCCTTGTGAAGAATATCAGGCAACAAGTGGCAGATCTTGCTAGCCTTCGCTCTGCCGTGGCTTCTGAAAATTCCTGCCCTCTTTTATCTTCCCAAAGATCACATGGCAGCTATCCAATTACTCAGTCTTTAGTGCCGATGACAAACGGGCTAACACTTGTGTTGTTTTCAGCGTTCGCCCTGGATACGATGTTGGTACACTCTGGTTGAAGTCTTCATCATAGATGGACTTGCTGCTATGGTATGTGAAGTCGCCACGTTGGCACATAAATCCTGGAATAACTCTGTGGAAAGAAGAGCCCTTATAACCAGCTTTTCTTCAGCATTTAGAGAGCAAAGCTTTTCTGCTGTCTGGAAATGGGTCTGCAAAGTAGCTCAAAGAATATGCAAAAACTCAAATACAAGATATGAAAATATAACTTTTGTATATTTAATGTAATTATACTTAGAAGTACAACTTAATGAATCTAATAATTTTGGAAATTGTATCTTTTCTCTGCTTTAATATCTTTGCCCAATTAATGTTTGTCCTAAATTCTTGGCTGTTTGATATTAATTTTGTAACCTGATTTTGTTTTCTTTGAATTGCCTGATTAATACTCACCTGACCTTTTGGTCTTTTGATGAGACATTGTTGTTACCGAGTCAAGGGATTTGTATTTTAAAATATTTTAATTATTATTATAATTGCTGGGACTTATCTTGCTTCTGTCATCTTTGTTCTGCCCTCCCCCCTTTTTTCTTTTCATAAATGGTCATATGCATTTGTTTGCATTTTCAGTGATCAAAAAATATTCCTGTCTTAAATTCTACTAGTGATTACTTTCACACTTTCCAGAAATAATAATTAGCCATTATTCCCACAATCTTCAGAGAACAGAGAAAAGCAATATATTGAAATATCTTCCTTAAGTCAAGAGATTTGGTACAATTGCATTTCTGTCTCCTCTCATCCCTGTTATTTTGGTAATCAAGTTTTATATACAAATAGTGACACATTTTTATCTTCATTTGTAACATTTATAAAGTAGTGGATAATCTTACTTGCACTTAAAGGTTTTTTTTTTAATTTAAGTGAAATATTTTGCTAGGTATGATGTCACACAATTGTAATCCCCACTTTTAGAGGAGGTGGAGACATAAAGATTAAGAGTTGTAGGGGATGGGCTACATGGCCAACGTTCAGCCATCTTGGTCAGAGCCTAGGTTCCTATTTCTCCAGCAGTCTGCAATTCACCAGAACTAGCTGACCTTGTCATAGGTCAGCAGTTAGACACCTGTTGCGGTTTATTGTGGGGGCTGGTCATTCCAGGACCCCCGAGCTACTCCTTTTCTGGCAAAAAATACTGATAAGATCAGATTAAAGGCCAGATGCCTGTGAGCAGCAGTTCCGGGAGCTTTTTCCTGACTAACCAGATCCTTCACGACTTTCCTGGAGTGTGTGTGTGTGGGTGTGTGTGGTGAGTATGTGTGTATGCATAGGGAGGCCAGATAGCTTCCTCTATTTCTCTGCCTTATTGCCTGGAGACAAAGTCTCTCCCTGAACCAGAAGCTCACTGTTTTTACTTCGGCTGGCCGGCCAGGGAATTCTCTGGATCCACCTCTCTTGGCGCATCAGTTCTGCAGTTATGAGCATCCACATCCACGCCTGGCATTTTACACGGATGCTGGGAATTCAAACTTAGGCTAGTCCTCATGGTTGTAAGGCAAGCTTTCTTACCCACTGAGACATCTCCCTGCTCAGATGCATGCCTTTGTCAATACTGAATTTCAATATGCAGGTGGTCTTGGGTTGGTGCTTTTATTAATGTCTTTTGATGTGTAGATGGTAGATATTTGTGAGGTATCATTTGGTGTTTCAGTTCATGTTTACAGTGTGTCATGTTCAAATAAAAATAAATAAATAATTTTAAACTGTTACAAGTGCATTATTTTACAGTCACTCTACTATGTAAGAGAACAACAGAACTTATTTCTTCTTAATATCAGTTATTATCCATTGACCAGTCCTAAGGAGAAGTTTTCATGATTAGCAGCCATTTGTGTGACCTTAGAGTATCTTCCTAAAGATGCCTTATTATTAGGTGAAATTGGACACACCTTAGTCAGGTGATCATAATTAACAATACCAAAGAGGGGGAGATGCCAATGAGAAAACGCTGTGTGCTTTCAAATAAAATACTGAGCAGGAGATGACATTGCCTGTGCATTATTCTAGCTGAGTATTAGCTTGAATCCAAGGAAACACCAAATACTTAGAAAATGAAAATTATATCTAAAAGCAGGACTTATTTCTTGAATAATCCAAATCAAAATGTTCTTGCTTAAAGGCATTTCTATAGTGTGAGAGGCACACCTTCACATTAATGCTTATACAAGTCAACTCAAATTAGCCATCTAATTTGTTGTTAGATGGGCTGTGGTAATTGGATATACTTCTTTTAGGCATTGAAGAAGACATTTTTCTTTGGAAATGACCCATGCATTATTTAAAGGAGTCACCATTTAAAAAATAAAAATAAAGCACAGGCATATGCCAAGCATAAAAGGTAGAATGCTCACATGAGCCCCAGTAAGTGAATATTAAGTAAAGATGAGTCCAAAAGAAGATAGTTTCTGTTTCACTGAATTTGAATTCTAAAAACAGAACAAATACTGACATATTCCATGAAGTTTGAATATGGCATGCTTTGGATTTCTTCCTAATCACAGCTTTCTGTTTGCCACATTTTTATATTCAGGAAACTGAAAGTGGTAGTTGCTTACACACACAATCAGATGCTTAAAAATAATCCCAGGAAAATTATCCTTATCTTTGTTTTATAATGAATTCCAGGGACAATCAGGTCAGTGGAGAATCTTAGGTGCTGCTGAGAACTACCAATTTTGTGACAATCATTAGAATTGTGCTGCATTACAGCCTCTTTGAGGACAATACAAACAAACCAGGATGTAAATAACCCTCTTTCATTTTCTCGTTTCTGGTCTTTCTCCCTGTGTTAATCAAACCCAATGCTATTGAGAACAACGGACTATAGAAAACTAGATCTGATTTCTTTCCCCCAGGTGTTTATTATTTTTGCAATTATCTGGCAAAATAAAGACTGATGTTTAGTTAGTTGTCATATGTGAGGCATTGTCTTTCTGCCTTATTTACAACAATCTACTTAGCAAACATAGAAAAATATAATGCATGCAGCGATCAAAAAGCTGGGACAATGACTGGCTCTAGATGAGATGAGCTGGTGTTGTGAAACGGGCTTTCATGGGAGACTGTCCCAGCGTGATGAGTGGGGATGTGTAAAACTCTCTTCACAGAGACGATGAAAAGTGAAAACACACTGGGTTCCAAAGGCTGCTGCCAGCTGCCTAAATGACCTTGAACAAGTTTGCTAACCTCCCTTGAGTGTCATTGTTTTGGTCTGCAAGTTAGAAGCTCCACTAGAGTCTCTGTGATGTGTCACTAGACCTTACAGGGTCATCCTAGTGTGGAACACTTCACCCGGGAAGGGCTGAAGAATGGTGACAAGGTTGTTAGCAAAGAAAATTGAGGTTCCATTTTTGGGGTTCGTAGCCTCTTAAATGAAAGAATTAAAAAAAAAAAACAGACTAAGAAGGAAACTTTTATTAGAGTTTGAAAGAAAAGCAACAATATAGACACACTAAAAACCCCAGCAACCACCAGAAAGGGATATGGAGAAAAAGGTCATGCCTTTTATGTTAACCATGGAGAGGTCAGAGAAGTGGTGAGGAAGCCTAGAGTGCTAGAAAAAAATGTTTAGATGCTGCAAATGCAAGTTCAGAGGACATTTGATCTCAGGCTTTTGTGTCCCAGGGACCCATTAGATCAAGACATAAAGAATTGTTCCAAGAAGAGGAGTGCGCTAGCGAGTTGAGGGAAGCAGCCAAAACCAAACCAAACCATTCGGTCAGTCAGCCTTTCAGTTCCCTGCTTCTCCCATTCATAGTTTCCCCCGATGCCTTTATGCTTTGTTCATTGGATTTTCATTTATTAATCTTGATGTGCTTTTCCACAGTCCCCACTATTCTGTCCCGAGAGAACAGGATAAAAGTCTCTGAAGAGGACTGAATTGTTAGTTCTACCTATCCTTGTAAGTCCAAGTGTGATCCCACCTCTTTCACAAGAGCACATTTCAGAGACGAGGGTAAGCTTTGCTTGGCACGTACTTATAATCCCAGCTCTTAGAAGGCTGGAACCAGAGGGTTAGACCTGGACTAAGTTTCAGGTCCACATAACAAGACCCTGTTTCATAACAGAGGGAAGGGACAAGGTGAGGGATGGCAAGAGGGAGGGCGGGAAAAAGAAGAAGATGGAGGGTAAGAAAAAGGGTGGCAGATATCAATATAGTACAGTGATGCATGATGGGACAGCTAAGAGGCAAAAAGTAAAGCTAGAGATACGGGTGAGTTAATGCTTGGTTTAATCAACCAAAGCACTCCAAAATAAAACTGGCAGGCTTGGCTTGACTGTCTCAGGGCGACTGGCATAGCTGCAACAGGAAGATAGCTATACAAGTCATCTGAGACATTTGTTGAAAGCTTACCATGTGCGTTGGAGTTGCTGCGGATGAGAAGAATTAGCTCACAGGTAGTAGCCCTACCTTCTAGGAGTTAAAAATGTGGAAGGTGAGGCAGGTCCACATGCTGTGAGCCAGTCAGTCTGCAGACAGCATCAAAAGAAAGGCTCAAGTCAAGTCATGGTGGAGGACAGAGGATTAAATCTAGTTCAGTCAAGTATCGCGGGAGAGTTTATGATGGGACTTTTGTTTAAACTGGGCCTGGGTATAAGTAGAGTCATCAGACGGAGGCCAACGGAACAGTAGAGAGAACCGCCAGCATGGTGAGGCCACGTAGTGCACTCGGTGAGAAAACAAGTGTGGAGAGAGATGGGGAAGTGTGTGTGTGTGTGTGTGTGTGTGTGTGTGTGTGTGTGTGTGTGTGTGGCGGGGGTGGCAGAGGTTGGACTACCCCTGGATCAGCAAGGGATTTGAGGGACTTTCACTTGCATGCTAAGGACATCATCTACAGTCTGTTAAGAGGCTGGGTGGAGTCATTAGTACCAGCTCCTCTAGCAGGCCTCAGGTGAACCACGATGAGGCCTGTTAGGGATCAGGAAGGAAGGGAGGAACATTGCCCTGCGTTACTGAGCCAGAATGAATGGTTAGGGATTTCCGTGGTTGAAATGTAAGATATGGTTGGAGAAGGGAGAGTTCATTAATTGTGTTCCAATTTGGAATATCTACGAGAAATATGGGTTGGTTGATAACGTAGCACTGAAATTCAGGAGTGGGCTGAGGTTGGGTTTAGGTGTCTGATGAAACAGTGGGAAAAGAAGGATGCCTAGTGTGCTAGTTTAGTTTCTATTGCTGAGACAAAATGCTTACAAAATTGGGAAAGAGAAGGGTTTCTTTTAGCTCACATTTCCATACCCCAGGCTATCACTGAGGGAAATCAAGACAGGAACTCAGAGAAGGAACTAGGAAAACTGAAAAACAGAGGCCGTGGAAGAACACTGCTTGCATGGCTTGTCCTTCATGGCTTACTGAGACTGCTTTAAAAATATTTTATTAATATATTCATATTACATCTCAATGGTTATCCCTTCCCTTGTATCCTCCCATCTCTCCCTTCCTCCCATTTTCCCCTTACTCCCCTCACCTATGACTGTGACTGAGGGGGACTTCCTCCCCCTGCATATGCTCATAGGATATCAAGTCTATTCTTGGTAGCCTGCTATCCTTCCTCTGAGTGCCACCAGGCCTCCCCTTCCAGGGGACATGGTCAAATATGGGGCACCAGAGTTCATGTGAAAGTCAGTCTCCGCTCTCCACTCAACTGTGGAGCATGTCCTGTCCATTGGCTAGATCTGGGTAGGGGTTCAAAGTTTACTGCACATATTATCCTTGGCTGGTGTCATAGTTTGAGCAGGACCCCTGGGCCCAGATCTGCCCATCATAATGTTCTTCTTGTAGGTTTCTAGGACCCTCTGGATCCTTCTATTTCCCCATTCTCCCATGCTTCTCTCACTTAAAGTCCCAATAGGATGTCCTCCCCTCTGTCCCACTTTCCTGGTAAGTGAAGACTTTCATGGGACATGCCCCTTGGGCTAGTGTCCAATTATAGGTGAGTATATACCATTTAGGGCTGGAGAGATGGCTCAGAGGTTTAGAGCACTGTCTGTTCTTCCAAAGGTCTTGAGTTCAAATCCCAGCAACCACATGGTGGCTCTCAACTATCTATAATGAGATCTGGTGCCCTCTTCTGGTGGGCTTTAAAAAAAAAGCAAACAAACAAACTCCAAAACAGTTGAGACTGCTTTTTTTTTTTTTTTATACCATTCAAGACCACCTACCCAAGCATGACACCACCTCCAGTGGGCTGGGCCTTCCCACAGCAGTCACTAATCAAGAAAATGCCTCCCTAGACTTGCTTATAGGGTGGTCTGATGTAGGTAGTTCCTCACTTGATTCCTTCTTCCCAGATGTGTCTGGTTTATGTCTAGTTGATGAAAACCAACTAAAGGTGAATAGAAAGCGAAGAAACTTAAGACGAGTCTTGAGGAACAACCACGAGAAAAGAGCAGAACATGGGAAGATGAGAGTGAAAACAGAACCAGGGAAGATGAGAGTGAAAACGGAGGAATGCATTGTGAAACACAGGTGGTTAAGATTTTACAGTAGAGTAGTCAGAAATTTCTTTAAATCCTAAAGTTTATCGTTATGTTTAAAAAGTGAAAATAGATTAATAGGCTAGCATGTGGTGTACACACACACACACACACACACACACACACACACCCCTAGGATTGGGGCTCTGTGAGGTTTTCCCTTCATGTTAGCTTTTCTGTTGGTGCTGTCTTTGCTCATGTCTTGTTTCAACAGCCATATTTATGAGACTTCTATGACATTTTTAAAAAATATATTTATTTATTATGTATACAGTGTTTTGCCTGCATATACAACTACATTCCAGAAGAGGGCACCAGATCTCGTTATAGATGGTTGTGAGCCACCATGTGGTTGCTGGAAATTGAACTCAGGACCTTTGGAAGAGCAGTTGGCGCTCTTAACTTCTGAGCCATCTCTCCAGCCCTTCTATGACATTTTTAAGAGATCCAATCTCATAACAGACTTCCTGTTTCTCCAGCTCTTAGGATCTTTTTGTCCCCTTTCTGATGTGCACCCCTCCCCCTCCCCCCACAGCCTTAAGTGCAGGAGTTGTGTTGTAGATGTGTCAGTTGGGGCTGGGCATTGCAGGACCCCCTGGTATCTGCAGTATTGACTGGCTGAGGTTTTCTGTAATTGTCTCTGTTACAGAGAGAAGTTTCTTTGGTGACGTGAGAGAGTAAAGATTTTGGGTTAGGAGCCACAGACGAGTGAGAGGATATGGGGCATTTGTCCTTCTTCCTCTGAGAGTCTGGGATACCCCCTCAGCATAATTTTTTTCTAGTTCGGTCCATTTATCTGCATACTTCATTATTTCATTTTGCTTTGCAGCTGAGTTGCTATATATGAACCACATTTTCATGAACCGTTCAGCAGCTGAAGGACAGCTAGGTTATCGCCTACCTAGCCGCTGTGAACAGAGCAGCAGCGAACACGGCTGAACAAACGCATGTGCAGTAGGCGCCTAAGTCCTCCCTGAATATGTAGTGTTCTATTTCACCTAAAAAAAAAAATGTTGCAATGTAAAATGAAAGGCTGAGAACACTCTTCGAGGTACGGTAATAGGGCAATGTTGTTTCTTGGTCTTAATATAACATTTCATTATTTAAAAGATATGCTTTAGAAACACAGCCAACTATGCAAAGAAATGCTGTTAACTGTGGTAGGGCAGAGGGGGTTATCACAAGCAAGGGTGGTTAAGGTGCGGAGAAAGAAAAAAAAAGCTGCTCATGGGTAGAATTTTGCCCAGGTGAAATTCTGAAAAGTAATCATTGATATACAAAATGGTATTGATCGATATGGCAAATGCTGAGAGAAGATTTGGAATTTTAATCTGACCGAGAGCTGCCTGTCGAGTTTTCACAAAAAGCCTAGTGTGGCCTAGGCTCTTTAAGATTCTTCAAAGGAATTGCTTAGTCTGTTGAATGAAGACTATATAATTGAGCTCCTACCTGCCAAGCTATGTAATACCCAGCTCTCCAGAGTTTAGGTCAGATGGCTTGGTGCTCAGCTCTCTCCCAAGCAGAAATGTGATCAAGACCCTACGAGCATCCTTCAGAACATATTTGCTGTAGGGATGTCAGGATTGATACAGAGGTTGATCACAGAGTATCTGAAGTGGAACTTAAGCAAACCATTGAAAAACTTAAAAAAAAAAAAATCACTGACTACTATCAAGTACTTAATCAGGACAGAGCTATAATTTGCTGAGACTCCAGGTAGAAAATTCAAGTGCAGATGGAGAGAAATGTGGGAAAATATCTGTATTTTTCAAACTCCATATATATCAAGTTATGCAAACTTGTAAATATTCAGGATTAGAAACTAGTGTTGCCTGAAAAACATTTGTGTGGTGGACATCTTAACTATACCATTTAAAAAAATTTCACATCATTTTTAGTTAACTGTTCTGCATGTGGGAGACAGTTTCTCCTAAGTTAAGACAATTAAAAGTTTCTGGTATAAAGAACTTCTAACATAATTTCTAAAGTAAAAGTATGTTTGAATAGACAACCTTTACTATAATTAATATACCAGACACATAATGCCAATATTATTCAGTATTGACAAGTGGCATGCCTACAGTTCTCTAGAATCAGATGAGATCACCAACTGATGTCCAAATCCAAGAGAAATGGGCTACTCTGAAACAAAACTAAATGCAAAGATTATTTAAAACACTAAAACAGCAGCAACCATATTCATGCAATGTTATTTTCATTTAGATATCTTCTTCACAGATAAAAGATGCTGTTCAGTGGCTTTAACATTAGAAGCCATATTAGCTGAGACTTACTTGTCTTATTCAGTCCAAATAATGCAAAATCCAAATACTTTAGAAACAGTTTGACACAGAAACAATTACCAGGAACTGAAGACATCATTAGGAAAGCTATGTTAAGCAAGCACTCTGAACTTTTAACTTTTCATATCCTGCAAAGATGTGTCTATATCAAACTAGAATAGCCATTATGACATTTAGTGATTTATTTTAAATACATCTTTGAAAAAGCTGCATTTCATATCAATAATCCAAATCAAGTAAGCAGTGTCCTTCCTTCATGCGAAGTGCGTAGTTCTCTAATTCTGGGTTTATTTGCTCATTTTATATTGCCTGTATAGATAAAATCTAAAGAAACAACTATGGATGACATAAGTGAAATTAATATGGAAACATACATTCTACCCAGGAAAGGAAACCATCTGACCCTTGGAGAGACTGAAGACTATTCACATCACACCTAATTTGTAAATAGCACAGGCAACTGGGTAGCACAATTAAGTTAAAGAACAAATCTAATCTTAAGAACCCTCCCAAAGCCGGGCGTGGTGGCGCACGCCTTTAATCCCAGCACTCGGGAGGCAGAGGCAGGTGGATCTCTGTGAGTTCGAGGCCAGCCTGGTCTACAAAGCGAGTCCAGGACAGCCAAGGCCACACAGAGAAACCCTGTCTCGAAAAACTCCAAAACAAAAACAGAACCACTCAGGACTTCATCCATTCTTAACACACTTGCTCAGGGTTTCTGTGGCTCCCCACAGTTACCTGTGATGCTTCTCTTTTCAAATATTTTAATGGACAGTTTTCTCTTATGGCTGTTGGGGGGATGTTTTTGTGTATTGTGTATTCAAATACTGATTTCTGTACCCCAAAATATGGTTGCAGTCCAGACTTTGGTATTGTTGTTATTAGGCAGGCTCTCCTGATCAGCACTTTGTGAAACACTGATCCCCAGTACCTTCTGGTTGGTCTAATAAAGCTCCGAATGGCCAATAGCTGGGCGGGAGAGTTAAGGTGGGGCTTCTGGTGCCCAGAGGGAGGGGGAGGGTGTTTCAGGTGGGGACCTGGGAGTCGCCATCGGACACGGATAAAGAAGGAGCAACCAGAGCAAGACTAAGCCTAAGATGGCAGGTACATGGCTAGGAAGAAGGAAAGGCTTACTTGTTTGGGTTAGAATCTGCCCAGCTACAGTGCCTGGATTTTTAAATAAATTAAAGGTCTCTGTGTGTTAGTTCAGAGCTAGGGAGGGCATAGAACATTCTTTTTTTTTTTTTTAAGATTTATTTATTTATTATGTATACAGTGTTCTGCCTGCTTGTACCCCTGCAGGCCAGGAGAGGGCATGAGATCACATTATAGATAGTTGTGAACCACCATGTGGTTGCTGGGAGTTGAGCTCAGGGCCTCTGGAAGAGCAGTCAGTGCTCTTAACCTCTGAGCCATCTCTCCAGCCCCATAGAACATTCTTACTGATACACATTGCCCCTAGTCAGGTTAAGGCCCTGAGACCATGCAGGAAATGCATGGCAGGTAACTGATAAAACTCAGTATCTACCTTCAGAACTTTGGCAAACTACTTGAGATAAAGCGTGGCTACCCAGACCAGGCATGGTGGTGCACGGCTTTAATCCCAGCACTCAGGAGATCGAGGCAGGCAGATCTCTGTGAGTTCGAGGCCAGCCTCATCTATAGAGTGAATTCCAGACAACCAGGCCTAGACAAAGAAACCTTGTCTTGAAAAACCAAACCAAGGAGGCTGGAGAAATGACTCAGAGGTTAAGAGCACTGGCTGCTCTTTGAAAGGTACTGAGCTCAATTCCCAGCAAGTACATGGTAGCTCACAACCATCTATAATGAGATCTGGTGCCCTCTTTAAAATATAGATTTACCTGTGAAAGGAAAATGCCAGTTTAACAGAAGCAGGAGAGACCAGATGGAGTAGAGCACTTGCTTAGCATGTGTGAGGCCCTGGGCTCAATCCCTAGTACTTCAAAAAGGCAAACAATCAAATTCAAAATCTGAACTAATTAAAACGCTTGAGTGGCACAATCCAGGTGGCTCACGTGAGAGCATCTGAGGAGTCATGTCTTTACTTTTTGACCACTCAATGTTCAGAAATTGTTTTACGCACATTTAAAACCTCTCATTGAATCTTTATGAATTTCATATCATGCACCCCAATTCCACTCGTCTCCCAGTCTCTACTTATCTGCACTCTGCCCTTGTAATCTCTCCCCCCCCAAATAAAATTTAAAAAATAAACAAACAAATCCCTATTGTGGAAGCTGCAGTGTGTCATGGAGTGTCTGTCACATACTGCACCCTTTTGTCCACACATCTTTACTTGTCAATGTTCATTGCAGCAGTCATTGGTCTGGTCCCAGTCCTCTGGCTTCTGCTACATCATCAATACTGGACCCTTACCAGGACTCCCCTCGGACATCCTGTTGTTGTCTGTGTCACTGAGATCCTAAAGCTCTGGATCAGCAGGACTGTCCCTTTCCTTTGTTCCAGCAGTCATACATGAAGTAGATGCTGGTGTGAGCCAGCTCAAAGCCCTGGGTCTGGGCCTGAGTGCTAACTGAGTTGGTCAGCCTGCCAGCTCTGCTACCCACACCACCACGGCAGCCTCTCCAGCATTGTCCTGGCTAGCTCATCCAATGTCTCAGCTGGCGAAGGGCAGAGCCAGCGCTCCCACGCACATGCCCTCAGGCTGGCTCACCTGCACTCCTGAGATTAGGACCGGCTCTACTGTGCTGCCCCGGTGAGGTACAGGGCCTGCTCTCCTGAGGGCTGCAGCCAGTGAGGGGCAGAGACAGCTCTCTCCTGCTTATGCCCTCAGAGCAGCTCTCCTGCCTGACACAGGTGGCCAGGGCAGAGGAAGGGGAGAACGTCTCTCCCTTGCCCTTGCTACCTCACTACACTTCTGCCACCAGACCTGGCTCTACTATCCTGTTCAGGTGAGGTACAGGGCATGCTCCTCTGAGTGCTGCAGTAGGCTAGGGTTGGGGCCAGCTCTCCAGAGTACCTCAACCAGTGAGGAATGTGGCAAGCTCTGCACAGCCCTTGGACACCAAAATGGTCCCAGGAGGCAGCCCAGACCAAGAATGTCCACACAGTTTTTAACAATGATATAAGCCATGGACATTGACACAGACCCTTGCTGCTGTATAGCCATGACCCAGCCATGGCCTTCAGGGCAGCATGGGCTGTGACTTCACCATGGCCTCAGGTGGCAGGGCAAGCTACTCACATCAGGCTGTTCCTCTCCACCCTCGGGTCTCCAGTTCTGCCTCCCTCCATGATGCTCAAATCATCTTGCCCTTTCCCCTCTCTCTACCACATACTTGTACAACGTAAGTGGCTCCCACTGGCCATGTGCTGAGCTGGCCTCTGGGTGTCCTCCACCCACCCGGCTTATGCACAAATTGTTAAGATTTATTTTATGCTTACGAGTGTTTTGCTGTGTGTGTATGAGCCTCGTACCCACAGAAATCCAAAGAAGGCATTGGGTCCCCTGGAACTGGAGTTACAGGTGGTTGTGAGCCACCACGTGGTGCCTGGGAAGCAAACCTGGGTTCTCTGGAGGAGCATTTAAGTGCTCTTAGCCACTGAGCAATCTCTCTAGTCCCTAAATTTATAAAAAAAAATTTTCTAAAATTGCCTTCAGTTAGGTGAATGGTATGGGTATGAAGCATTAGTGGATTTTCTTTTCAGACTCTGGTCTTAGGCCCAAGATATCTCTTAGAAAAGTGCAAATACATAAATGCAGCCTGCGCAGTCTCCATACTGTTACCTGTATGTATGTTTTCAGGGCCGACCATCTGATGTTGGACAACCACTTGGTTTCCCCTGCATTCAGCATTCCTTAGTTGTCTGTAGTTCTTTGTGTGAGGCTGAGGCCTCATGGGTTTCCCCTTAGTCCTGTTAGCGTGTCTGTGGCTGTTTTTGTTCAGCCCAGGGTTAGGCTGTCTCATTGGCAAGACTTGGTGAGTGTAGCTTCTGACATTATTAGGAGACAATCTCACAGCAAACTCTGTGACTATGACTCTTACAATCTTTCCATTCCCTCTTCCACAGTGTTCCCTGAGCCTTGGGTGCAGGGGTTGTTTTGTGGGTGTATCCATTGGGGCTGGGTGTTTTGATGCCTTTCTATAGTGGTGTTCTCCATCTGCTGCAAAGAGAAGTTTCCTTGATGAGGAGAAAAAACTACACGTACCTGTGGGTTTAGGGAGACATATGTACAGTGCAGTTAGGAATTTTGCTGGCTCAGTAAAATGATGTCTGTAGGTTCCCCTTCGAGATCCATAGCTTCACTAGCCCTGGGTGGTTTGTTAAGTTTTCAGTTCTTTTTATGATTCAGTGATGTGAAGTCCAACTAGAAGGCTGCTGCTTACCATCAAGGTATGTGTGCCGCTATTTCTTTCTTGGGGTTATTATGAGTAACCGGGGAGGGCTGTTGGTTGCTTCCCTCCTTCGGAAGCTTGCGTGGCACCTTCTGGTACCATAGAGACTAGTCCTCAGAGAGAGGGCATTCAAGTTGGCTCCACATAGAGGCCTCTTCACCGTTGTGTGAAGTGCAGAGTGTCTTCTGCAATAGGCACTTACCTTCCATATCCCGGGGGCAACCGGTAGCAGTAGCTTGTGATGTTCTGGTGAATCTCTTGGACAGCCCTAGCCAACAACTCCAAAGAGAGGACATCTTATACCTGGTGTTGGAGATTTTGTTAGCTGGTCTTTGGCTCTTGAGGGAGTCATTGTCAGCCCATATGAGAATTATCCCTTTAAGCTACACATGTGTCTTTATACACAGACTTATATGTGCTATAGCTCTTTAAGGTAGCTGGTTAAGAGTTTGATTCCTTATGACTTTTTCAGACACCCTTACTGCTATTTTATCATCTTCTCTCATATATTTATCTCTCTCTTCCTTTCCTTGAGCCTTCCTTTTACCCATTTTCCAATAAGGTTAGTTGAACTCCACTATTTACCTTTCTATTGCTCTCCCACACCCCACGCTGGCAACAACCCTTTTATTTTCCTGGTCTCTGCAGTTACTCCAGGATGCTTGGTCTCATCTGAGCATCATCATCATCATCATCATCATCATCATCATCATCATGAGTCATCATCCATTTCAATGGAGGCGGAAGCCTCTGATGAGTCGGAACATGCAGCAATATCTCTCCGGGCCTGGGTTGCCTCACTCAATATTTGCTAGTTCCATCCATTTGCCTGTAAAGTTCATGATTTCATCTTTTTATAGCTCAATAGGATTCTATAGTGTATATGTACCACATTTTATTATCCATTCATCCAAGTAACAGTATACAGACTGAGATGGTTGTATTTATGTATTTTTACACACACATGCACACACACATGTATTTGAATCAATGAAAGGATATGCCATAAATGAGGAAAAGAACAAGGGAGGATATATGGCAGGTTTTGGAGGGGGAAAGGAACTAGAAATGATATAGTTATAATCTCAGAAAAATAAAATATTAATGAATAAAAGAAAATACAAAGATTCTACAACTTGAAACAAAATGTATAAAGCCAGAAGCTTTTGGTCCCAAGTATTTCAGGTAAGGAATATTCATTATGTGATTATCACTGTTTTAAAGCATCACATTGTGTTTGTCTATGTGTGTATGTGTATGTCGTCACTACATGCAGGTGCCCAAAGGCACAAGAGGGTGTCAGATGCCCTGGAGCCTGAGTTACAGGCAGTTATGAGCCACCTGATGAGGGTACTCGGATCCAAATTGGGTCCTCTGCGTGAGCAAGAGGCATTTCTAACAGCTAGGCCATTCCCATAAACCATGTTTGAAGTTGTTTGTAAAAATGATGACTCCCAGAAAGACGAAAAGCAAGTGGAACTGGTTAAAAGAAGAAGCTGTATCTCAGATGTTTTCAGGGAAAGCTGCTGAAGAATGGCCGTATCTGTTCCCTGACTGCATCCAGGCTGGACAAGACTGCTTGGACTCAGAGCTGGTGGCACTCAAGCAAGCAGATCTCCGCGTGCTTCCTCAGAGTACCAGGACCATAGCAGGAGGAATGGAATAATGACCACAATTTAAAAAAGCAAAGCAAGGAAGCAATTTCAATAAAATTCAAAGCTAGTCCCTTAAAATGATAAAATAGAGTTCTGGTCAGGAAACAAAATACCTGTTACAAACCACGAAGGGGTAAACAATTGCAGATACAGAGAACATGAGTTCTAAAGAGAATTCTGTGGGGACACAGAGACCTGCTGAGCGCCATGCAATGCAGTGAAGCCAAGAAAGATGCCCACAGAGCAGCCTCCACAGATGCACAGAGCTCCCCTACCACTGTGCAACGCCATGAGGGAGGGGGGAGATGCCCACAGACCCACAGGCCACTGTGCCACACAGGCAGGCTGCAAACACGCAGCTCAGATGGAGGAGGTCAGCCAGAGGCCTGTCAGGCTCATGGCCTGCCCATCTGCAGTGGGAGCCACTACAACGTGCAAAATGTGATGGATAGACAGAAGAGAAAGAGAAGTGGAACAATTTGAGCAAACTGTGACGAGACATGGAACTGACAAAAATGGAGAGGACTAGCTTGTTGGGAGTGGCCAGCCTGGCCATTTGCAGCCATGGCTAAGCCCCAGCCTGTGCGGCCACTTAGGGTCACATCTAGGTCCATGGCTACGCAGCAGCAGGGGTGCATTTGGATGCTGCAGGGGTGGGGTGTGCATGTCCGTGACTTTATTACCACTAGAGATCACAGGGACGTCCCTGGTCTGCTCAGCTGCCAGGCAGCACGTTGATTTCTAAGGCTGAGCAGAACTGGCTCCACTGCTCCTCATTAGCTTGCAGCTAATGCCACCTCTCACAGTAGCCTGGACAGCACAGCAGAGCTGGTCCTGGTTGGGGGCGGGGCGAGGGGACATGGTGAGCCATCCCCAAGGCCAAGAGCCGCATGGCCACTGGCCCCGAGGACAGAGCAAGGGAAAGATGGCCTCCCTACTCCTCTGCCGCGAGGTGGCCTGGACTGGTGGGAGATGCCCTTTACCCCTGCCCTTCTCCACTTGAAGCAGGTGAGAGAGCTGACCCCTAAGTCATGAGAACAGGAAAGCTGTCCCTGACCCTCCCTAACGGCAGCACTTGGGAGTTTGGGCCCTGCACCTCATCTGGGAAGCACAGTAGAGCTGGCCCTGGTTGGGGGCGGGGCGGGGGGGTGGGGCACGGCGGCCAGGTGAGCCTGCCCTGCTGCCATGGGCGTGGGAAAGCTGGCCGCAACACTTGTATGCTGTGAGGTTGAGGGGGCCTAGGTGTGATACCCACTCCCCACTCACCCCTTGCCGCCTACAGTAGTCGGGAAAGCTGGCCCGGAATTCACAAGAGCCAAGAACTGATCCAGCCCTCACCAGCTGCAGCACTTGGGAGAGTGGGCGCTGAGTGGCCTAGACAGAGCAGGGCTGGAGCGCTCGCCCTGGTGGTGTGGATAAGGGAGAGCCAGCCGACTGACCAAGTCAGCTGCCACCAGACCCCAGATCCAGGGCTTCGAGTTGTCCACCCCCTCCCAATGCACATCATCTGTGAAGTGCTGGGGCATGTTCTGCTGACGTAAAGCATGCAGGATCTCCAGGACACAGGGGCAACAGCAGGATCACCAACCTGGAAGGTCCTGGTGAGGATCCAGCATTGATCGTGTCACAGAAGGCAGAGACCCCGAACTAGACCTATGATTATTGCAATGAAAGATTTGCAAGTGAAGATGTGCGGTTGGAGGGGTATGCTGTGGGACACACGGTGACACACCACAGCCTCAATGATGAAAATGAGATGTTTTCTATGTTTTGGGGCATTTATTTATTATTTATTTATTTAGTCTGTTTGTGTGTTTTTTACTGGGGGGCATGATGTGAAACTCACAAAGAATAAGTAAAAAATTTAAAAATTCTATGGGTAAATTTATATCAGTTATTTTAAAAATGGATGAAGTAAATACTTTCAACAGTGGAAAATTGAATTATTTCTATCATCACATACATCAGTTATAGAAAATGCAGGAACAGAAACAAGCTTTGCACATGGCAGAAACAAATGCCAGTATGCACAACAAATCAATAACTGGAAGCAAAAAGGAATAAATTGTGCCCCAAAGCAAGTCAGATATACAGGGTCAGATCTGTATTCAAATCTTAAATCTGTCCTCAGCAAATTACTTGATGGTTTTTGTTTGTCCTTGTTTTCGTTTTTTTTGCCCTGGAATTTAGTGGTAGAGAGCTTGCCTAGCACACTGCAAGGGGAAAAAAAAGGAAAGAAAGAAGGAAGGAAGGAAGGAAGGAAGGAAGGAAGGAGGACGGAAGAAGGAAGGAAGAAAGGAAGGAAGGAGAGAAGGAAGGAAGGAAAAGGAAGGAAGAAAGGAAGGAAGAAGGAAAAAGGAAGAAGGAAGAAGGAAGGAAGAAGGAAGAAGAACGAAGGAAGGAAGGAAGGAAGGAACGAAGGAAGGAAGGAAGGAACGAAGGAAGGAAGGAAGGAAGAAGGGCAGTTGTGAGGAAGGAAGGAAGGAAGGAAGGAAGAAGGGCGGTGGTGAGGATGAACTGAGACACTGCTTGTGGTGGTCCCAGCACCCTTGCCTAGGATCTGGTGCCTTTTCTCCGTGAAAGTCTGAAGCATCTTTCGGTTGTGGTTCTGCACGACTTAGATAAAAATTCAGTTTCTTCAGGACGTGAACGTGGTACCTTCCGAGAGACGCAGGTTGACACTTTTTTCTTTCCTATTTGCGGTTGTCTCCATACATTAAAACCGTCGTGTCGGGGATGTAATTTGTATGGAACATTGGGGACAGTCCATCGCTGCACTCTCCTGTACCCCTGTTCTGAAGACCTGGAGGTTCCTTATAAGTAGGAAGGAAGATGTCTGTACTTTGACCTCCTAAGTCAGAAAACAGGAGTGCGGCTCTTAGAGCTGACACGAGACTGGCGCTGGCACTCACCCTTTACTTACTCAGGTATTCTAATGGATACTGTGAAAACGAAGCTGGGACAGGATTTCCAGGAAATACAGGATCATAATCAAATAGTCTAGGCGGGGGACCGCTCTCACAGCAAAACTGTGAAGTTCACAGCAGTGACAGTTACTCTTCTGGTGTGTCCTGCTTCCACCCTATGCTACCTTTAAACACTTTTATTATATTTCTTTTTTTACATATACGTTTATATTATTACACATTAAATAAAATAACCTATGCAGCAGGAAGAACCATGAAACAATCAGGGATTATATAAATGTTACATCCATAGTGATTTGGCTATTTGCATCTGGCAAACTTGAAAAAAAATCTTTCCTATCTTGGTGGGTCTAAATTTCTGAATGAAAATCAATATCTATCATATCTCATCTTTATTAACTTAAAACATCTATCTAGACCTAGACACATCTTAACTCCTAAACAACTAAGCTTAATCGTAAGGCTAAACTATCTGGTCTTCAACCCCATCAGAGACTTGAGAAGGAATAAAACTTAATTAACTGAGTGAACTAGAAGTGCAGGTTAGCAGCTTCAAAAAAACAAAACAAAACAAAACAAAAAAACCGACAGAGACAGTTTACTGCCTGAACAGTCACCCAAAACTCTCTATAACGTTGGAGCATCATCTTCAGCCTTCTGGCCCAATGTATCTGACAGACATATTTGTGAGGCAGGAACTATTGAGGACTTACTTACCCTGTCTTGTCAGAGTTTGGCCGTCAATTCTGCCTGTCTCTGAGCTTGCCCATTTTTAGGCAGAATTCTGTCTGTGGTAGAAATTAGGACATTTTGGCCAGTGGCTTGTTTGCCACATTTGAAGCCATCTCCATAAGGAAGTTCTTTGATGCTCATCATCCTCTTTGAAGTAGGCTGGGTGTTGCCAGGAGTTAACCTGTCTCATTGTCAATGAATCTTTAAAGTAACAAAACCATTTTTAAATGCCATATTCTGCATGTCTCTGAGGCTTTTGAAGACCTTATCTATTTTACCATATATATCTATAGAATCATATCTATCTGTTAAACCTAGGATGTTATTCTTGTGATAAAAATAGACTAGCAATTGATATGACCATGATTTGATCAACTAACAATTAGCTTATATTACTTAATTATCCTAAACAGCCTGCAGTAGCACTCTCAAGGTGTTGGAAGTAAACCTTGTATTATAACTGAGTTGGATGGGTACAATACCTTATATTAGAGTAGAAATATATATATATATATATATATATATATATATATAATGTGTGTGAAGAATAATCTTAAATTTGAATTCTATACCAATGTATCAAAATTAAACTTATTTTGCATCAGTATACAAAATTCTATACTAATGAATTAAAAATAACCTTATTGGTGAGTAACAGTTAAGGACTTAAGTTGAGGAGTAGATTCATTTTGTTCTATCATATAGATATATTTCTATATCCCCCTTTCTTTCTTTTCAACCCTTATCTTCATACCTATGAAAGAAAGCTAAAGGAAAAGAAAGACGTCCCTGAGTCCAACATAACTTTCTTTCTGTATAAGACCAATAATAACTTACAACCAACTCCCAATGAAAATAAGCATCTGTAGCCCAAAAGAGGAAACAGAAACCTACCCAACGCCCCCTTAGGGGAAATGGGGTGTCATTCTCTTAAGGTTTCTTTTGGTTGATTTGGGGCAAATAATACCTTTGTAGAGACCCAAATAAAATTGCGGAAAATGATTAAACAAGTCAGGAATAGCATTTTTGGTCCAGTTTCTAAATGTTGAGACAGTCCAGGCTTAATAAGAGCCCTATGTGAGACAATCTGAACTGCTGGACCAATTGAGATCAGAAACTTTCTTTGAAGCTGTTCTGTTCTGATGGGTAACAGCAACCGAGGCACTTGGGGCTGGAGCATGAAGGATGCAGGATGTCAGCATCCAGCATGATGAGAGGAATGCATCCTGTCAGGTCTGATGCAGCGTCAGTGTCTGGCTCTT